>NW_028301578.1:4417500-4660000 GCF_042242905.1 Orbicella faveolata | reverse complement strand
CATAGTCTTCGCGTTGCCTCAACAGTTTAGGATCGTGCGAAAGGCAATTTCATGATAACATGCAATACGTTAATATACAATTGTCTCTCTTTTTTTGTATCAGGGAAAACAGAAACATGCGGCAAAAAGATCGACCTGGCTATCATTCTAGACGATTCTGCGAGTATAGATGAAGACAACTTTAACCTGGCCAAAGACTTCGCCAAGAGACTTTTGAAAAGGTTTACAATATCCCCAGACAACTCTCGAGTGTCCATCGTGTCATATTCACAACATATCAACATACAATCACGATTTTCTGATGATGAAGACGAAAGGAAGCTGGAGGACATCTTGAGGAATACGTTCTACGAGGGATCGTCAACTGGTACCGGAAAAACTATTAAGGCAGTGAATTTTGAAGTGTTTTCGTCCAAGTTTGGGTCGAGAATTGGAAACCCTGGTAAGCAATTTATTGAACAAAAGTACAAAAAAAACTTATATCAAGAAGCCTCCTATTAAACGACAATTCAACCTTCTCTTCAGTGGTCAGTTGTCAGTGTCTCCAAGGTAGACGATAGAAAAGTAGAAGATTTGAATTTGCTACAATAGGCCTTATGCATGATTGTACCAGTTTTCTGAATTTCACCCTAAAATCCCACTGATGAGAAATAATTCTGAAGTCTGAAGCACCATCCATTTTTTATGATGGTCTCCTATTCGTGTTTGCTGCTTTGGGTAAGCTTTTGGGTTGTTAATAATTTGTTTCAAAAAGCAAATTTTGGGACTCAAATGAGTTAACCTAATAAAGTGGTTTTCAATTGAGTGGCTAAAACTAAAACCAAGGCAATAACTCTGAGCAATCACAAAGGACGTAGTCAATCCAATGAACCAATCAAAACTCGAAATAAATAAATGTAGTTGACGAGAAGCGCGGGAAAACGTGAGCAAGCGAGTCTCAGTTTGTTTTGGTTTTAGTCTGATTGGATGAGAAAGTGGCGCCAGGTATTTTTTTTTAAACAAATCGTGCAACGTATTAATGCAGAAGCAGTTACTTATCGACACCCAAACGAAAGCCCCTCTATGCGTAAGGTTTTAATCTGATGGCATCTCAGTTCCCTGTTGCTGAATTTGTTGCAGACGCAAAGCAAGTGACTGTGTTTGTCACAGATGGATTCAGTGGGATTGGTCCCGAGTTTATAAAGAAGCGAGCAGACGCGATAAAGGCGAGAGGAATTGAAATGTTCGCGATCGGAATCACCCAGAGAATGAACGACGAAGAGTTGACAGCTTTATCCAGTAAACCAGTTAAAAATCATTTCCTTAGGCTAACTGATAATAACGCTATGAAAGGCATAGTTGATCATATCGTTAAAGAAATTTGCAAATAGCAATGCTGGATGCATATTCCATGCAGGTACAGTTTTTGTTGCTCCGACTTTGGGTGTACCCTTGCTGTCTGCAATTTTGCCAGAAAAACTGCAATTGTGAGCAATCGTCATCATCATCATCATCATCATCATCGGGCCGTTCTGAAAACCACCGATGTGATGAACGCACCTTGTTTCAATTGTTATTATTTATAATGGACCTTTTCGGCGATACGGGGGCCATTTTGAATTCTACATAATATAGAATACTTCATGGAAAGTGTGTCCGTATGGTATTTACGCAGGAGTTGGTAAGTATCAGAAATCGAAAGAGTGAGCGCAGTGAACGAGTGAAATTTCTTAAATACCAACGAGTGCGTAAAAGGCGCACTTTCCATGCTGTCTTATGTCTATTATATGCATACTGGGATTCAAGCAACAAGCTCATAAAAGGTTTAATAAACGTACTTAAGTAAGAAATGCAATATTCAATAACGGGCACAGAATTTAAAATAAAACTTGTAAAGTTTAATCAGAGTCAGACTCTTTGATTCTGATTCTTTTCCATTTTTTTCGGTGATTTCCGCTGTTTCCGAGATGGTTAGCTAGGTAGTGAGTGTGTTACAGGAGGGTCTCAAAGGGGGTACCTCGACAACACTGAACACTTAAATTTTTGGCTCTGTAACACAGAACAATTAAATTTTGGGCATTTTAACATTAACAGTGAAAAATTCTCTGTAACAGTAAATTTTATCCCTAAGGAAACAAAAACGGCTCCTGAAAGGGCAATCTTTTATTCAAATTCTAAACGGATGTGAGGGTTCCTTGTGGATCAGCTGGATCAACTGTGGATCTAAAGATCGTTTTCTCTGTCACGCAATAAAAAAAATAAATCGAAAACTATTCAGTGGATAAATTCAAGAAATTGTGATCTTATAGGAAACAAATAAAGAAGACGCTTCTCCAAGGTTTAAGTCTGTGCGTTTTCCCAAACTGCAGATATTCGTCGAGATGTTTCGCAGAAATTTACAGAGCCCAGTATGGAAACGCCATGTTGGTGCACCTCTGTGGTGCACTAATATGGCGGCCAGAAAATAGTGTAAGCATCTGGAACTTACTTTGGCCATCTAGGCGAGTGATTATCTGTACTGAACAAACAAGCATTTACATAAGCACTTTTCCTAATGATCTAACTTCTAGAAACGCTAAAAAATCATGAGATAGATATATATTTTCGACAGATATGATCGTAGCTTTGTGTCACGCACCGCCATAACTCTGAAATTCAAAATACGCTGGTTTCCAAACGAAGCACACTATTGAGCTGTAACATTGTAAACAGAAATAAATATACCACCTCTTATGCCTGATAGGGATAAAAACTTTGGTGGCTCTCTAGTTTTCGATTTAGGAAAATGATGACGTCACGTGAAAATGATCTTGTCTCTGACCAAATGGATCGCGGTCGCTGAGGAATAATGAACTGTCACGTAAATTTAAAGTGATTTGTTTAAGCTCTCTGTTGTATACGACAGCGAAACAAACTAGACAGTGTAAATAGTAAGCTGGACAAAACTGTCCTGGATTGACGTTTTACGACAAAAAATTAAAACAAACAACGTGACCCAAATAATTTTGTGATTCCCTGTTACTAAATTCCACACATGGGAACTTATTTTTATATGGATCACGCAAGAAAGGCTTGCATTACACCTTGTTCAATTTTGGTAACTCAGTCACAAAAGTATGCAAAATCACGTGATTTCTGAGAAAAAAAGAGTCACATTTGGAGTGTTGTTTTGCGAAGAAACTCTACGTGCTAGTGGATTTTGACAAGAAAGCATGGGAAAAGACTTACAACTTATGTGGGAGAAAGACTCAATACTGTCTTCACAAAGTGATCCTCTTTGAAGTCTCTCTGTTCTTGCCACAAGATCGGTCTTTCACCCGTTTCACTTGAAGATGGCTGCCTTCGTACAAGCAACAAAAGTGCCCAAAATACTACTGTGTTAAAGCGTTGTCGGCCAAGAACCTCAGACACCGCTAGTTGTGCTTTTAGAAACGTTTCCGGGCCTGTTTCTGGGCTCATCTACCAGGAGCTTGCCATTTTCTCGCATTTTCTTGCATAACAACTTGAAATAACTTTGTTTGGTTTGCCTTGTGACCCCTCAGTGGTAGCATCACAACTCGAATCTTTGATTTTCTAAACCGCTGATATATCACAGTATTATGGTGCTGTTTACATGGATTATTGCTCCTTCCTCATGCGAACTTGTCGAATTCATGAAAAAACTTCACAAACGCGCAACGATGTTCAGTTCTTCGCGCAACAACACTGGTCTACCACTACGATGTTGATGTAAACCATAGCTATTTTTTCTCAGAAACCGCGCAATTTTCCGTACTTTTGTGATTGAGTCCACAAATTTAGATCAGCTGTAACGCAAGTTTTCCTCGCGTGATCTATATGAAAATATCTCTCCATGTGTGGAATTTAATAAGGTTTATAACAATCAAAAAATTATTTGCATCGCTTTGCTTGTTTTAATTGTCTGTTGTAAAACTTCTATTCAGAACAGTTTTGTCCAGCGTAATATTAAGCAAATATTTTAATTTTGGAGCACTAACCACTGTTGACATTTTTTCGTTGCTCAAGCGCATTATTTATTCGCCAGCACTTATATTTCACAGATTCTGACAGATTCTCATATGGACCTCTCAAGAGTATTCTACCTTTGTTTAGAGAGCGATGGACAAGCGAAAATTGTGGTTTAGTACAACTGATAGTAATCAGGACGAAATACCAGAGCTTGGGCATATTTAATTTAACATGACTGTCCTCGACAAGGCCTTTTGTTTAAAAAAATTATGAATTCTTCAGTACACCAAAGAGGCGAAAACTTGCCACTACAAAACTAAATTAAAGAACTGTTTTGATCACTCGACATTTTCAAACAAGGATAGAACACTGTAAACAGGTTTGAATAAGACTTTCCGCCCACATCCTGATAGAGTGTCGACAGCCTTGTACGTAAAGAACGCGACAGAGCTGGCCGAGTGAAGGGAAGTCTAAATTGTAATGGGAAAGGCACAGGCGAATGTGAATTTTATGAACGAGAGGGGGTCGGGACGTACGATTTTCTGTCTTCCTCTCCCCCCTCCAGTTCTTTTCGCGCATTCAGCTGTCGCTCAAGAAGTTCCGAGGGTTTTCAGTGTTTTTCCGGACATTTATGGACATTTATGGCCCGATCTGGCTCACGGGACGGTCTAAAATAGCCTAAATGGAGTAAATACCCTCTAGCTAAGCTTGCCTCGACCGACAGGTACTCCCCTCGAGTTTACGCTTCTTCATTCTGACATCACAGTGTTTACGTTCTTGTTTCTTCGTGTTCGATGGATGGTGTAAGAGTGAGTCATCACTACTGCCCGACTCATTATACATCGACCCCACGGAAACGTGAGCGAGATTGCGTTCAAATTGTCCTTTAACATTGCCTCTAACAGCCAAAGGAAAATCGAGATGAAGATGTTTACATCTTTGCCACTCTATATTGTTACCGCTCTATTTGCCATAGGATGTGTAGCAGGTATTGTAATTCCGATTTTTCACTTTAACAGTAATTAATCGCCATTATATTCATGGGAATTGAGGCATCGATCATGACGATTTTCTAGTTTGAAAGACACGCGGCCCTAACCAAGCGTTTTAGATATGCCCTTAAAAAGCAAATCTTAAAATAACCGCTCTTTATGCGATCAGACGTATTAACAACTACAGCAAAACTAATTTGCCGTTAAAATCTGTCGGGAACTTGTGCTAACGCATTCACGAAAAAAAAAGAAAAGAAAAAAAACAAAAAAAAAAACCTAATTAAGCTGCCTGTAAAATTCAAAACCTCTTGGTCAAAATCTTAAACTACTCTGATGAACAAGCCTTTGGAAAATTACAGCCAAATCGAATTTCGAGCTCATAATGGTCGAATTGATGCAAATTCTCCCAGTCAGCTCAAATGAAGTATCGCTTAAACTACAGTATCACTCCAGTCCACTGGAGTTTCTGTACCAGTTATGGTTTTGCTATATGCGTTGTCTGCTTTACAGAGCGCTATTTCCTGTTAATTTTTCCCATTTTCTGGTTTCCTTTCAGCATTGCCCAGTGTGCCACAACAGGATCCTGGAGTTCTGGAAAACATCGAGAAGACTGTTGGTAAGTTAAGCAATTGAAATTTTGTCAACCGAGTGCCTCCACTGAACTTAGATCATATATATACCCTGTCTCAAATCGTTTCTACAATTACTCCTGTCTATTCTACCACGCAATCCATTAACTAACGAATTCTATTACCAAAATTATTTTATTTCTAAGATTATACTAAATTTGAAGCTTACAAAGGAAATTTAACTGCCTTAGGGCTTTTTAGCTTCACAAAGTCAACGTGAAGTTGACAAATATCTAATTGTTTCACTTCGAATCCTCGCCGACGCAGCCCTACAGCCAGGCTCTTTAGAAACTAATAACTTTCTGAACTTTGTTCACGAATTCTAGCCAGTACCTTGGGATTAAGCTAGCTAGACGACTGGGTTGAAGAGAGTCTTGAGCTTACTAAAGAACTCTTCAGCTGTTAAGCTATTTTGATGCTAGATCATTCTTCATCATCAATATTTTCGATATTTCAACTCGTTTCCAGGTGAACCTTGTCCTCACGGCTGGACGCGATTTGACAACTACTGTTACCTGGTGAGTAGCTCCATCAAGACTTGGTCCCAGGCCCAAGCGTACTGCAAATCTCTGGGCGCAGGACTGGTGAAGATAAACAGCGCTGAAGAGAACGAGTTTGTCCTGAATCTGGTCACAGAGAAAGCTCCCTCGCTAAAACAGGTTTGGATCGGGCTGAAATGGTCTTCAAACAATTTCTACTGGTACGATCACTCGGTTGCAGTCTACACGAACTGGGCTTCAAATGAACCCAGTGGAAAAGCGAACGAACCATGCGGGCATATGTGGATGGATGGGCACTCATATGCCCTTCCCATCAGAGCAGCTGGTTCTTGGAATGATAGTGGATGTCAGGTGATCTCAGGCCATCACAATGGCATTGTCTGTGAAAGGCTTCCTTAGCTGACAAGCCAAGTGAGCCAGCGATAAAACGAGCCGCACGAGAAGACAGTAGTGTGATGAGCATGGTACTCGCTTAATTAGCAGAAAAAAAAAAAAAACAACGCGGACTCTTACTAAGGGACATTTTAAAAAGTAATAAAGTGAAAATAATTGTAAAACTACGGGGTGTAGAAGCAAAAGCGGCTTGGCAATTAAAAAAATCATAATGAACCCTTTGGTGTTTGGTCAATTTTATGGACTTATTTTCAGTGTTGCTTATATTCAGTCATTAATTTTCATCGATTAATAACGCATTTATTCCGCCCAAACTAACCTCAACCCATCAACAACTCTCGTGGAATTTACTTTTAGAAGTCGTAAATTTGAGGTTTTGACGCTACATATGAATTTTTGTTAGAATCTTTCTATCAGTCAGATCGAGAACGTCTGAGTTCGAGGTTGACCACAATTTTACCAACACAGAAATCAGATCCTTCTCAGACTAAAATCGTTATTATTTCCTCCACTTGTTCTCCATGGGCTCTAAATATAATACTCTAACACTCCTTCCCAGTGTAAAAGGAAAACAAAAGGAAGTATTTGAAACATTCATTCAATTCCATCAAGCCCATGAAATGTTCAATTCCCATGGTCTCAAAAATTGTAAAACATGTTAAGAACATTCAGCCACAAATCATGTAAAAAAAAAAAAAGAAAAAAACACAAAAAAACAAGAAAATCCCAATCTCTGTTCAGCCTTGAGTCCAAAATCAGCTGTTCTTGCAAAAAAAAAAATGTTTAAGCAAGGAACCCCATAGGGCAGTTAGAACTAGGATTGCCGAGTCACCATCTAAAATTACACAACAGGAACGACAATTTCCGAAAAAAAAAAAAAGGAATATAGTAAAATAAAATAAATACGTGTTAGGTACAGCTAAAAATCAAAGCTATTTGAGATTTATAAAAGACTAGAAATCGGTCAAGTGCTTCAGCAACGTAACAAAATAAAGTAAATTAAAAACTCCAGTCCAAGGAAGTGTCCAACGAGAAAAGAAACTTGACCAGAATTAGATACAGAAAATGACTTTGAACATTATTCGGCCGGCCTGGCTCTTGATCGAGGTTGGATAAAATAAGGAAGAAAATGTGAAAATTTAGTCAACGCAAAATCCCGCGGTTCTGTTTATTTAATCAAAATTATTATTCAAACACTTCATCTTAGCACGCCCCATGGCTTCACTTTACTCTATGGATTTACTTTAGCAATAACGAAGCGCGCGAAGTCTAAAAATAGAATGCAAATTATTGGAACCCCTCGAGAGTCAGACAACATAAGCGTGTTCTGAGAGAAATAGGAGGAAAAGGAACGCCGAATTTTCGTTTTAAAAATTGTTTTAGGAACACTTGCTTACGCGCTTGAAAAAGTGTCAAATCTTCCACCATTCCGTTTTGTTTGTCCGAATTATGACGTCACTCGCGCGCTTCGCTATTCAATTTCTTGGAAAGTTAGAAATGGATTGTGAAGTGTGAAGATGAATTAATCAACATGAAACGAGCGTGGGACAAAGAAAAATTCTGAGTCCCCGACAGGAATCGAACCCATGACCTCCCAAACACCGGACGGGCGCTCTATCCACTGAGTTACGAGAACTCATGGAGAGCGAGGTCATTTAACTGAGTTCATATATGACAGGTGTCCTGCATACTGCTAGGATCAACACTATAGAAGTCATCGTGTGATAAGTTAATAAAGATGGTGAATTTTAAGCTCGGTAATGAAATGTGAAGATGAATTAATCAACATGACACGAGCGTGGGCAAAGAAAAATTCTGAGTCCCCGCCCGGTGTTCGGGAGGTCATGGGTTCGATTCCTGTCGGGGACTCAGAATTTTTCTTTGTCCCACGCTCGAGTCATGTTGATTAATTCATCTTCACACTTCATTACCGAGTTTAAAATTCACCATCTTTATTAACTTATCACTAGAAATGGATTGTCGGTCAGTTAACCTAACCAGGGTATCTAAAAGATAGTAATGCTGCGGCACATTCTGTTGATAGTGACATATTTAACGCCGTGATTCATTTACCTGCGCGTTCCAAGACTTACATTAACTGTTATTTCTCAAAGTAGTGTCAAATCGTGGTGTCACTTAAAATCTGTCGTTGTATGCATCAACTTCATGCATGATGACGTATCGATGGCGAGGTGTGACAAAGGATCGAGACAAAAAGGCACATTGTGATCTCAAGTATGTTTGGACATAAAACGATACACATCAGCCTCTCCTTTACCAGATCGCGAAAACCGAAAGATGTGGAAATTGTAGGAGCAGAAATCTAACTTATAAATTCTGTACTGGCACGCATTAAATATCTCTAGAACTCGACAGAAGAACACACAGACTGTGTCGAGAACGTGTCCACCGCGATGTGTGAAAATGCTCAAGCTTTAGCTTAAATTCATGTTTCGATGAAAAGGAATAGATTGCAGCATTTATGAAATCAGCGTATTCCACGGTTTTCGTTTGTTTTAATTATTCTACAGGCTTTAGTAACGACGATTTCTCTTCAGTTAAGAATTCGGCGAAGGAGGCGAGACTGCTAAGAAATGACATACTAAGATTAAGATGTCACAATTAATCGTCCAGATTTACAAACTTTCACATACTGCATAGCAAGAGTTGTGAAAGTCAAGCACGATCTCCTTCACATCGCTTTACAGGTAAATCAGAGCAAACTTTCTCAGTGGAATCCACGCGAAAAAGGACGACGGCTCGACGAGTATGACATCCTCGTGTTGTTCGTGGGGCAATGCACTCCAGTAAAAGTGGCGCAGTGCAGTCTGGTTAACTGCAATGCATTCTGGTAAAAAGTGATGAATTCGAGAATTCGTACCCCGTTCTATATATTCTTCTTAAATCCTGATTATGTTGCTGCTCGCTCGCTACGCTCGCTCCGCAGCAATTACCTCTTAACCTTTTCTGTTGCTAAAATTGTTTGTCAGCGAGCGATTCGGAGTACGTCGAATTATGCTTGTGAAAATTGTAATTGCATATTGCGAAAGTGCACTTTTTGGATAATTTTTTCATAGTTTTCGTTAAGTGCCATTGGAATCTGTGTTCACAGCTGTCTGCTGTCACAGATCAAGTCGTGAATTTTATTGACAATTTGAAACAGGATACAGTTACTTTCAAATTTTGATACTCACTATTAGTATGTACCAAACAGGTTAATATTGCTGTTTATGCGCTCTGATCGATTAATTCGGAGGTTATTAACAAAGTGTTATTCACCTCCGAGATTTTACAATTTCCGACCAGTTTTCGCTTTATTGTCGAAAATAGAGTAATTTTTTGGTCCTTTAGTTATCTAGCCTGTGCAGTGTATACTATTACAATTATGCACCTCAGTGTCAGTGAATAATTGTGGATTGCAATTTTCAAAGAGATAGTATCATATTTTAATATTATATAAACTGGAATCTGAAACAACTTTTAGTGGAAATAGCAGTAACTTTTTCAAGAGAGTGCCCCATTGTGCAATCTTGGTTTATTAGTCCAGTGCCAAGTAACCTTTTCTCAGATAGTGTTTAAATTAAGCTTAATCCAAAAAGTTAGCAAACTGCAAAGCTGATTTTTCTTTTCAATAAAAGAAAGTAATAATGCCGCGAGAAGAACGGGACCGAATCGGAAGTGACTAAGCTTTCGCTCATACCTTCTTCCCAGTCTTCTCGCGTTTGTTTCCCAGGGTTCATACCGGAAATTGTTGTTCACCACGCTACAATAACCGACAGCCGCGAGGCGCAAAAATTGGTTATATCGAAAAACCAAATGCTGCTTGGTGAAGGGGGCTGCTAAGCGCATATAACCATTTTTGTTTGTTTGGTAATATGATAAAAACAATCAACCTCTAAAACAAATGCAGTTAATTAAGTGTGGACATGTCAATATGAAATTATAGCTAAAATGTACAGAATGTCTATTAAATACAGAACTTTGCAATTAGTGCGCTTCATAACTCATCTTGCCCTCGAAACAGCCAGACGAACGCTGGATATTGTCAACACGAAGATGCTTGCATTTCTACCACTTCATATTATGGCTCTGTTTGCCATGGGACGCTGTGCTTTAGGTATGTTCATTTGCCGATTTACAAAAACAATCAGGAACAAAATTTGAAGAAGGGTATTGCGCGAATTCTTTCTACACGTAGATGATGAAGACTGTTGCGATGTGAAAATATTAGACAATTTCTCACTTAACTCTCAAAGGACCCAAGAAATAAGTTTGTTTTTCGAGAATAGCCTGCTAGAAAACAAGCTCTCTGGGCAGCTTCTACTGCAGGGGTAAGAGCTGCCCAGAGAGCTTGCTCACAGGCTCTCGAGAACTGTATCTCTCTGGCAAAATGATTTCTGCAGCTTTATCAAATCAATCAAACTACCTTAGAGTGCTTATTAATTTGAATGCCAATATATCGGATCTACTGTACGACAGGTTTACGAATTTTCGACGTGGTCGTCGACGAAATTGAGGTAAAATTCCAACAGAGAAAGACTCGAGAGCCAAATCGCTCAAAAGTGAATTTTCCCCGTTGTTCTTTCAGCTTTACCGAATCAAGTTCAGCAGGAACCAGGAGTGCTGGAAAACATGGAAGAAAACATCGGTAGGTTGAAATATTTATACTGTATACAAACATTTTCTTCGAGAGACCAATGTAGTAAATGGTTTCAACCCAGAAGTATCAGTAGTTCGTATAGTGTGATCATCCGGGTGAGGGTACTTCTGAAAAGAACTGTTGTAGAACTGCTACCGACCTACTGAAGCTGACGCAACGAACAGGAACCCAACACCTCTTACTACCTCTTACACCCACTACACCCATGTCAGCGAACCGGCAGAATCTTGTTACGCCAATCTGACCCAAACGACAAGTCTGAAAAAACATTTCTTCTCGTTTCTAGTCCGCTGTCCCAGCGGTTGGGAAGACTTTGAAGATTACTGTTACCTGGTGAGCAGTTCCTTCAAGCCTTGGTCCCAGGCTCTCGCGTACTGCCGTTCCCTGGGTGGGGAACTGGTGAAGATCAACAGCCAAGAAGAAAACGAGTTTGTCCTGAATCTCGTCAGAGATCAATCTGCATCAGTGAAACAGGTTTGGATCGGGATGAGTTGGGACTAAAACGGACAAGACTACTTCTGGTCCGATGGCTCGATTCCAGTCTACAAGAACTGGGCCAGCGGTGAACCGAATGGGTTTTCGTTTGAGCCATGCACTCAGATGTACACTGCCCGGGCAAACAGTCTTAACCTTCCTGACAGAGCATCTGGTCGCTGGAACGACATCCCTTGCTCTGCAGACTCAAAACATCCCTGCGGAATCGTCTGCAAGAAGTTGGCGTAGTTGGCATGGCAAATAACCTTGACGATATCAAGGCCGAAGATGGTTGGGTTTAGTAAAGGGAAGTCTTATAAGTCTAGGATGTTATTTAGAATGTATTCAGTACAAAAATAATCGTTTGCAAATGACGGGTTGTAGAAGATATTAAGTACCGGCTTGAAAATAAATAAAAATGTTACCAGGAATTCGTTCTTGTTTTGTTATTTTCACACAGCAGACGTTACTGGAAAATTCACTGATAAATTTTTAATATATCTTATCTTTAACTAAACGCGACGGCCATACTGGGGGAATATCCGGGGAAAAATTGTTTCATCGCTACCAGGGGACTTTCACCTGGTACAGTTAACACCCACTTACATGTAAACAGTAAGAACCTGGATTTTTTCCAAGCTACCTTAAAGTTTTGAATTAAGCAGAGTAAAGGGCTGAGATGTGTCTTAATTTCCTGCTTAGGAGCTCCCTGCAGTCAAGCGGCTTCAATTCTGAATTTCACTTTCATCAAGGAGCGCGCGCGCGTGAAAAACACAGAACTGTATTCAATTCTACTCTTGTGGCACACCGCCAGTTATCCAAGTGCTGATGAATATATTAATGGCAAGCCCGAAATGTTTGATGTTTTTAAATAAGGATTTTAGCTCTTCGCCATATCTCAGGCGTTATTTATCGTTAGAAATTTGATTATCTAATGCTCTACACTCTTTTTTTTACAGGAATAATTGTTTTTCCCCGGCTGAACATTTATTCTTATTTTTCTGCCGATTTTAGGCTGAGAATATTCTCGTGAATATTCTTATTTATTTATTCTATGACATTTCCGTTTTATCGACTTCGATGGTGTTGAAGTAATCTTGGCACAGACTGCAGGCAAGAAAGCCTGACAACATACACAGAACTTATTGGAGAAATGTTATTAGCACTGAACATACGTCCAGTGCTATTTTTGTTGCTTTTTGGCTGGGTTTTCAATACACAAACTTATATTCTTTTCAAAATCTGAGCGTCGGGTTTATTCCTGAAGTATTCGCACATTTCAGCCTCGATATTCTCATAAAATGTATTCTTTTAAAAATGAGTGTATCTATCGTTGAATATCAGCCCTGCCTGTAAATGTTTTATACACTGAGCCACTATTCGTTCTGTTAACATCTTCACGTAATGGCGGTTGCGATGATAAATCAAACATTGAAGAACTTCACTATTCCGCTGTTTGTAGAAGTCATTTGTGAATTGAACCAGAAAAGGAAAAGACATAGCTCCCCCCCCCCCCTCCCCCCGGTAGGCAGATGGCGTATCGTCTTCATTGTCTCGATGTTGTCTCTTCATGTTGTTTGGCAGGACGTATTACTCGATAGTGATTTTAGCGTCTTCGCAATGACTTTTTCAGTGGCCAGCATAACCAAGTATTCCCGGGTGAAACCCCCATATGAAAAGCACGGGGTTGCTCGTCCGAAAATTTGAATTAAACCCCTAAAGGAGACCAACCGGGGCGTGGCTTGAGCTTTATTTGACCCCTAAAAAGATACACTTAAAACAAAATACGCGCCATTACCAGCGGCTGTTCAGGAAAGGAGCCCGCGCTAGCAGACTAGACTCGAGAGACCGGTGGAAAATCAAGCCTAAAAACGGAAATAAGAGCGTTTTGTATTATTATTCCTTCGAGTGCACCTTACAAGATACTTTGACAGCTAAAAAATAATGGTGTTTCGTCATGAACACACTAAGCGAGACAAGAATCCTTTATTTTATAACCCTAATCGAGACCACGAGCATCCCCCACCTTTTGATTTACGAATTCCACCGGGGGGGGGGGGGGTGAATTTATTTCCTAATCTGTATTTTATAACTTTCAATTTCTCAAATTTCAAGTTTAGGCCTACGATCAGGCGTTCTTTCTTTCCACCATCGCGAAAACAAGAGAACGCCTCGCCCTGATCAATAACTGGTGATTTGTGGGTATGTGGTGGTAAGCTCCCGCCTCAGAAGTTCCCCCAGAGGGAACAAAACTCCATGAAATCAGTAAACTGGATGGGCATTGTCAGTTTCAGTTAAAGCCCGGGGGTGGGGGGAGGGGTACTCCCTTATATGGGCTCTATAGGTATGTGCGGCCCCAAAGGGTAGGGTTTTTCAGCCGTTTTGGTCACAAACAGGGTATCAATTTTGGCGATTTTGGTCAGAAAAAGGGTATAGTTTTTGCACTCTGGTCTTGAAGTAAGTAAATGTATGTTCTTTAGAAGAAGCTACTTTTTCAGCATTATTGATGAGAAGACTTGATCATCAAAAGTTCTTCATAAATTATGTTTAGAGCAAGTGTGCCAGCTGCAAAGGCCATAAATAGGGTACCAAACGTTTGGACAAGTCATAAATACGGTAGGGAAAATTGCAGATTTTGGTCATTTAAATGGTAAGGGTTTTGGGAAGTGGGCCACATACCCCCACCAGATTTTTCTGGGAGTTCCCACCCCAGGAGTTAAAGTCACAATCCGTCTCTTTGGACACTAATCAAAAGTTTCCAAAACTGTTTATTTCAAATTTGCTTATTCCATGACAGCTTCAACTGTATTATATAGCTTATTTCACACCAATAAAACTTAAATAGGTTATTTAATAAACTATGCTCTTGTGAAATTGGATTTTGATCCTTTTGTTAATCAAAACAAACATATTATGACACACTCAGCTTTACTGGAGTATTTTATGGAGCCTGAACCAGCAGATGTCTCTCTGTGTACTTGATTTAAGACCTATGCAAAAGATAACTATTGTTAATGGTCTTCACTTTGATTAGCAACAACATATTTGCCACAGACATCACTTTTTGAACTTCCGTAAGTGACTTTTCCCTGATAAAAAATAATTTTCCTGACCAAATAAATACAAAACGTCACATATAGTAGTGGCTTCTTAAGCCTCCCTTTACAGCTGTCCTTTACCCCTCTCCCCCCTTGAGGGGAGGGGGAAACTCCATTATATGGGCTATATAGGTATGTGCGACCCCAAAGGGTGTGCTTTTTAAGCCATTTTGGCCAGAAATCAGGTATTGATTTTAGCCATTTTAATCTCAAATAGGGTATGGTTTTTGCACTCTAGTCTTGAACTTGTTATGATGATTATAATTTCAATTACAGTCTGATTCTTTGATCTGTTGTCAACACTTGAACATAAAAATTGTTACACATATTAGGAAATTTGATCATATCACCCCTGTCCTAAAACAGCTCCACCGGTTACCTGTTTGCTACCGTATAATTTTTAAAATTCTCCTACTGGTCTACAAAGCTCTCAATGGAACAGCACCTTACTACATCCGTGAATTACTTAAGTACAACACCTCTCAATGGAAATTAAGATCGTCCTCTCAACACCTTCTGGCGACCCCGAAAGCTAGACTGAAAACATATGGAGAGAGAGAGCATTTGCTGTGGCGGCACCGAGACTATGGAACTCGATCCCACTTGAACTAAGATCCAGTAGTTCGATTGACATTTTTAAACAGCATTTAAAAACATATCTTTTTAAACAAGCTTTTTAAATCTTTTAACTTTTAGATTATTTTTTTATTTTTTTTTTCCCCTCCCCTTTTTTAGCTTTTAAATATTTTTTTATTTAATGTAAAGCGCCATGGACAAATAGTGGATTGGCGCTATATAAATATTTTATTATTATTATTATTATTATTATTATTATTATTATAAAAATTAAGAGTGTAACCACAACATTCCCTTTTTACTCTAAACATAACATTGCACATTTATTTTTTTCCAATGGGTCTTTGTAACCAATCCTGCAAATGGTTCTTCTTGGTCTGTTTTTCTATTCTATTTTTGTTCAGTCTTGCATGGCAATGCTTTCGTGAGTTTATAAAAGAATTTTGAGAGAGAGACAGAAAAATAACTTTTACCACTTTAGGGTTGGTCTGCAAAATAATGAAAAACTGTGACTGGCAATCTTCTAGCAACTAGTAGTTTTCTGTTGTCTAAATGTTATTATCTGCACAGACTGGAACTCAAGTCCTAAAAACATTCATTGATACATGTGTATGGTATGAGCTACATGTACTAGGCAAAATTTCTACAGATTCTCAGTAGCAACACTCAATATGTAACGTACCGTAAGTTAGTCTGTATACAAGCCAAGTGGCCTATCAGGCTGGAGCTTATCCCGGTAGCATGTAGCATGAAGCGACTAGGTCTGGAGTATTTCTACTCCCCCTGGATAGGATGCTAGTCCATTGCAAGGTTACCCCCAAGCATTAAGTTCCCCAGTAACCCCAACACATTTATTTATATACATGCATGATTTTATTTTATCTTGAATTTATACACCTGGGTGGAGACTGAGGCACTGTGAGAGTAAAGTCTAAGTGTGTTGCACAAGAAATGTCCCCAGCCAGGGCTCAAACCCAGACTGCTCGATCCAGAGCTGAGTGCACTAACCATGAGGCCGCTGCGCCTCCACTAACCCTCAATGTAACAAACCAATTTCCCCAGTCCCAAAGGCGCTTCATTAAAACAAGGAATGCAACATGTAACTTAATTTTTATACCTTCAATTCGTCACTTGCTATCTTTGGCCAGTTCAGCAGCTTTTAGTATTGGTTGAAGCAGAGGAGATCCAATGTCTGTTAAAAAAAAAAAAATAAAAAAAAATAACCGCTTAGTTCTTTTCAGAAACAAGAATGATTAATCTGTAACAGTTGTAACAATATTGGAAGGACTACAACCCAGGCTAGAGTTGGTTGAACCTCTCTTCTCTTCTAGCAGGTATCACCATAACACAGATACCTCTGGCAATTATTGCTCCCAAAGAAACTGCAGTTCATATAATGATAATATAGGTTGGTTGAATCACTTATCTAATAGTCTGAAACCCTGGGAAAAAGTTTCAAGAAATGATCATGTAGTGTGCCACACAACCCCAATAAAAGTATTGGGGACTTATCTCCCCACGTCCTAGGGACCCCTTTCATACTACTCAGGACTTGAAAAAAAAAACTTGAATTCCAGCTTGCCCTTGGGACAAGTAGCTCACATTGCTCTTTAATGATTTAGTTGGCAGATGACTTGCCTGATCCCTCGCCCATTGGGCAAGTGAGAATGAAAAGTTACTGAAGGAGAATCTACTTGTCCCTGATGACCAGACGGCACTTTTTTGGAGCTCTGCTACCATGAATATCTTGTTCAACTGGCTACCTGAGAACCCTGATGATGATGATGATGACAATGATGATGATGATGACAATGATGATGATGATGACAATGATGATGATGATGAAAGCGCAATAATAGGCCAATGAAATGACTAAGTCGGATGTCTCTTGTGTTGAAATTCTGACAGTGATGTAGGGACCTCGCGAGATTTCAATGTGAAATGGTGCAAAATTCAGACAGGGGATGTCCCTAACATCCCCTTAATGAGGCCTCTATGTAACCATTAATTAAAATAAACCAACAGTCTAACAGTCTGAGACTTACATGAGTCGCAACCATAGCACCACACACTCAGATCACTGAAACTCAAAACCACCATGTGTCCTGATGCGGAGTTGTGTTCCACCATATGGCAATTGACATAACGACTGCAGAAAACAGACGAACACACGAGGCAAAGCCAATTCTCACCAACGTTATCGCATGTCTCACAAGGCTTAGACAAATCAACATGAAGTGAGGCTACGTTTGTTAGTGCCTGGTGAAGGAATCAAAATATTTGATACAAAGCGCATCATTAATAAAACTGAGTCACAAATGCTGACGTCTGCCTTACATGTAACATGATAGGGGTTTATAATAAATAGCTACTCTACAGTTGAACCTCTATTAAGTGGCTACCCACATGTATTGAGTGGCCACCCCTTATTAAGTGGCCAGTTATCATAGCCTCAGCCAAAATTATTGTCAATGAAATACAATAACTGTAAATGAAACCCCTATTAACTGGCCACCTCTGTTAAGGTCCTTCACCATGAGAAGGAGAAGTACCAATCTTGGTGTCATTTTCCACAAAGTTGGACTTCAGTCTCCTTGGGCACGCTTTTACTTTGACAGATGTTTCCTTCCTCTGACCGATATCCATGTCGTTGTCAGGCATTCTAATGTGCTTTGGAGTAAATTAGTGCTGAAAATGTTCACTAGACATGAAAAAACTTATATTTGCTCAGAAAGGCAGCAACACACTGAGTTCGCCCAGGCGCAATGCTAACTTGTGAGCCCTCAGTGCAGTGACGGAACAGAACCCCCATTAATTGGCCACCTCTATTAAGCAGTCGCTGTCACCTATTGGTCGTCTCGATGAGGGTTTTTCTATTGCCTTTATACTCCTTGTAAATGGTCACCCTTAATTTAATACTTGCAAATTAACTTTGTTTTAGAAAAGGCAATGGCAGATAAGAGTCTGAAATAGAGGGTGGCAAGTGATAAAAACATTCAAACACATATTTATCATGATTGTCTTGAAGTGACTCCATGTTCACTAAGAAATTAACCTGATAGTGAAAAATATTCAACGTACACCAACCTTTACTAGGCAGACACCTCCCATTCCCCTGGGGTGACCGCTTTAATAGGGGTTTGATTATAGACTGTTCACAGCCCTCTATTTTGTCATATTTTTATTCGATCATTGAACACGCGGATAGAATCATGAGAGAACTGGACTTCAGCGCAAAACGGAGGACTTGACTGGGTAGAGGGTGAGGACTGAGATAAATAGAAGGGCTGTAGACATCTTTGGAAAAAAGCGAATTTCCCGTTTTTCCAGAAATGATCACTTTGCTCGCAAACCCCACCCCCGACCTCTGCATGCTTTGAGCTCGCTTCGCTCACTTTTTTTTTTCACATGCGCAAATATAGAGGCTGTAAACAGTCTATTTGACTATAGCTGTCTAGTTACAATTGGTTACAATTGGTCATACAGGTGTAGATAGTGTACAGATGATGCCCAGAATGCCAAAAGTTAAACACATTTCTAAAGTGAAAGGTTTGCAATTTTTCTGATACAGTTGCGGATGAGGTCCCACCTCTGCCTCCAGGTCCCTCTCTGACCCAGTTATTCAATAGTCTGACAGTGGCATAACACCATAATAAAAAAGCAAATATTAAGCATTATTAGTTTATTGTGTCACGCAGGTAAAATTCAGATTACAGGGTGAATGGAAACAGAAGCCACATTGTTCTGAAAAAAATATACATATAAATAATAAATTTGTAAATTGCAACCTGCAGTTAAACCCTCCTTGGTTGGGCCTTGACGTTTCACATGTACGTAACCAAACCACCAAATTCTGTTTCTCTTTAGCTGTCCACAAAAGCTAGAGACTCAGCAGTCGATTAAAATGAAACTTAAACTTCAATAATTCACGGGCACTAGACATCAGACACTGTTTTTCAAAATAAGCTTACAGCTTTTTCAAACACCACAGTGTTCACCGCCTTAGCTCGCAGAAACTTAGGACAAAAATTTGACCTGGTCTTTCAACAAGCTTAAAATATATTTATTTGGAGAGATTTTGTTTCACGGAGGGTGAATTAAAATACAAACAAAGCAACAATCGCTTACATGGGCGAGGCATGACAGCTGACTTAAAAGTTTAAAAGTTATTTTTGTTCGACATTTTCAAAGGAGAGGATTCGCCATCCAAGCTTAGCTATTTTTTTCAAAACAAAAAGAAAAAAAAAAATACCAAGACATGCAGGCAGTCCGTCTTAACTTCAACAGCAAAACCGGCTTCTGTGGGGACAGAGCCTCCAGCAGCCATTTTCAACCGATGTAAAAACTCTCCAACAACCTTGGAAACAAGGGTCAACAAACTGATGGCAAGAATGGCAAGAATGGCAAGGCGCCCAATGCACGGTTGGGAGACTGGGGCTAGTGGGCGTGTTGAGACCAAAAAGAAAAAGAAAAGAAAAACAGAAAAAAAAAATTTGATTTCTAAACACCCAGTTAGACAAAGCGATCGCAAATGCTTGGTAAAACGTACTTGCGTGATTTCAAATATGGTTTACTGGATAAGGAAAATTCTTCACCCGGAAGTACGCGGTGTAGGACAACTTCGTGCAAGTACACACCAGCGAGCTCTTGCTGTTGTTGCGTACTGCTGACAATGAGTTCGCGGGCTAATCAACATTCTTCGAGAAGCGAGCGGTGTGCTATTCCGAAGTGCGCGCGGGAGTTTCTGCCCGAAAAATTATTAAAGAAATGAAGATTTTAACGTGGAATATAAATGGGATTCGTGCTGCTGGACGTGGCAGATCGATGAAAGATATTTTGGATTCTCTTGAAGCTGATGTTATTTGCTTGCAGGAGACGAAAGTCACTCGTGAGTAGAGGATATCTCTTGATCATATCAATTTCGGTACAGGCTTTAAGCTTGAACTTTAAACTTCATTAAAATTAAGTTTCCTGTCGTCTTGAAAGTACAGTTTAGTCATGCTATGTGCTAACATATCAAACTGAGCTTATATTTTGTGATGTGGATTGGTTAACGTTGTTAAAATATCTTCCCGCCAATATTGGTTTTATATCCTCGTGGGTTCGGGTGAAGGGAGATAGGGGGAGGGGGGATAAACAATGCAGCATTGCACGCAATTCTATGCACAATAGCTAAATTGCATCATCTGTGCCTCCTGAAAAATGTTGCACCATTCGTCTAATCATAGTATTTGCTCCTAATGTTGCAGAAGAAGAATATTGTTCTACAGAATCTGAAATATTTGCATCTACATGTATTACAAATTCAATGCATTCTTCTCTTTCTTTTCATAATATTGGTGAGAGCCCACCACGTGACCTGCAAATAACTGCCTACAAATACTGGTCTGCTCATGTGTACCATCTAAATGGGTTTTGCTTCAAATAGCATTCTGCTTGCAGTCTGTATGCGTAATTGTAACTACACTGCATGTACGCTCTCTGGTGAAAAGTGGCTGATCGCTTCCCTGAGCTGTTAGAGAGTGATTTTAAAATATGAAAGCGAACTTGGTGATCGAATGATGAACTCAGTTATGGCAAAATATGAGTCGTAATTTGTCAGTTTCTCACAGACCACGATATTTTGCCTAACCTTGCCCAATAATTGTTAATCGTGTGTGTCCACCGTTGGCAACAAGTGCATATTGTGGTATTACACAACTATCAGTCTTTTTCTGTCATTTGGTCATCAAATCTCTAACAAGACACCATGATGAACCATGTTTTTCTTTTGAACAAAATCATTTCATCTGTTCTTTTCCAGCTCTGAATGTCTTTGAATATTTTATTTTTTTCATCCAATTCCAAATTGAAAAGTGTTACCGTAGATACTTGTAATAAGTACCGCACACTACAACAAAATAAAATGTTACATTGTAAAAATATTATTTGATAAATAAAAAAAAATTAATTCTTAAGAATACACCACCCTTACTAAAGTATCATAAGCAACCTGACTGAACAACCACATGTTCATCACCTATTTGACACCGTTTAGTTCTTAAGTCTTGCCTAGAAGCAAAGGCCTATACCCTGCTTTTGGATTAAAATGAGAGTGACATTTTATTCAAAACAGTCTATTTATGAGGTTTTTTTTATTTAGCAATCGCTCAAATCCGACTGTGGTGCTTTTGCCACTCCTATAAAATGTTACACTAATCAGACAGTTACATACTACACGTATACAACTTGCAACTGGAAAGTGTATATATGTATAGGTTTTATCTTACTCATAATAACTTGTATTGCAGACAATCTGAGGCGAGATCTTGAACATTTTCTGTGGTTCAAAAGTGTACTTACTAGACCCTGTGTTCTGATTTCAGGTGATATGTTAGATGAAGTAACAGCTATTGTAGATGGGTACAATGCATACTTTAGTTTCTCAAAAGTGAAAACAGGGTATTCTGGTAAGAGAACATTTTTTACTTATTAGACTAGTCTGTTAGATGCTGCTTGTTGTTCATTGTGTAAATGGCAATTACACCAGATTCCAACCTTGTACCCAGAGTCTTCATTCCCCTTGACCAGCAGTCAGGAAACAAGCAGCCCTTGAAAGATCTGATTTGAAGTTTGAAAATATCAGATTTCTGTTTGAATTGCACGTGTTTAGCTGACAAACACGTGGCTCAATTGAGGTGCTGGTGTTTCATTTCCATCAATTTCCATTGTTTTCAGAACCAATCAAAATCTAGCCTGTAACCAAACGCTCATGAGTGTTCCTTTCATTAAGCTTGCACACCAAGACTCAAGGGACAAGATTGGACCAGGGTCCTATCACAGGCATAGCCACATTTTCACAAGGAAGTGACACTAACACAATTTACCTGTAATGGCAATGGGCCATCATGACATTTTCACTGTTATTTTAAGGTTTCAAAATGTAGGAAACCAGAAAATTATAGTGCTGAGAGGTTGACAAATACAAATTAAAGAAGCAATTCAATTGGCCAAAACAAAATGAGGATGGTTTAGGATGGAGAAAATTACAACATATAATACAAGTAATGCTCTTGAAAAATTGAGTCTATATCTTTCAAGCTGCACAAATCAGTTATACATGTAGAATCTTGGTGAGCTACTTTTCTTTATAAGCTGTCAGTATGTGTTGTGCCAAAAGGTATGTCTTTGTTGACATTTTGTCTGAAGTAAGTTATAGATTTATAATCAATTTGTGGACTGAAATAGGGTATGGTTTGTTTTATCTATGCCATTTTCATCAATTAATGAGAGATAAATTTCATTGTTCCTGACAGGGGTAGCTACATTCTGCCGCAATGAAGTGACACCCATTGCTGCAGAAGAAGGTCTCTCTGCTGTGCTCACCCCGCAGCCCTCTATTGAATGTTATGGGAATAATGTAGACTTCACTCTAGAAGACTTGGAAGCTTTAGATGCAGAGGGTCGTGCCATGCTAACAGAACACAGACTCGATGATGGCAAGTCAGTTGTTATTGTTAATGTCTACTGCCCAAGAGCTGACAAAGAGAATAACGAAAGAGTAGATTTCAAAATGAATTTTTATAAACTACTACAGGAGAGAGCCGAGACCCTTGTCAAGGCAGGAAGGTATGTTTGTTATGGCTTAAATTTGTCCTTGATTTACAAAGTTATATACCAGTGTTTGATTTTAATTGTCCTTTGTTTCAGGCTACATGTATTTAGTGTACTTGCAACAAAGCAAAATTTAGTTAAAGATGATTTCCAGTCCATACTGCACACTCTTGAGAATTTGTTTGCATTTTTTTGTTTTGTTTCATGCAAGACATCACAAAATGTAAACATTTTGCAACTACTTACATGAATTAAACTCGAAGGTTCTAAACAACCGCCATTATGAATGGGAAGCAGTCAAAGCTTTGTGCTTCATTATGTCTCTTATCACTTGATGAAACAACTTCCTTGCTGTTAAATCAATGAAGCTGTTGGAAAAAGAATTTGAAAGGTCTCAAAGATAAGGTATGTTGTTCGTAAGGAATAACATCTATTCACATTCCATCAAGTGAGATTTATAATGTTTCAATAAAAACATTAGGGTGCTGAAATTATGTAGTGTCGACTGGAAATCATCTTTAAACAAGTAAACAGGGTTGAAAAAAATTGCTAACCCAAAACTAAACACCATGTTGCTCTTTCTTAATTACTACATATCGCTATGCACAACCTACAATGTATAGGCGAGTGTATAGCGAGTCATCTGAGACATGCAATAACATGAGCCACAAGATTCAGATAAATTTCCCTGTTCTGAATGTTTGTGTCCAGTTCCAGAAAATATCCATACTCCCCCCACAGAGGGGATTGGAATTTCCTGGGGGGAGGTGCATTCTCTAAGACCAAAACATTTAAAGACTGAAATGTATCAGGGGAAGGGGGTTTCTTGGATAAAATCCCTTCCGTGGGGGAGGGATGGATATTTTCAGGAACTCAGTGTTTTATTTAGTCTAATGAACTTTAAAATTAAATTAAAAACAACGAAATTGAACATTTCGGCCATTTTGACCGTGACAATTTGGTCTATTTACAATATTACACTTCACTGTACAGCTGTATCGATTTCAGTTCATATACAAGGCTTTAGAGTCCCTTTTCTCCACAGGGGCTGGTTTAGCAGTCTTTGTATTGAAATGCACTTTCCAGATAAATTTTGAGTAATGTGAAGGAGACAGGTCCCAAATTGTGACAAATGAATGAAGTAGCTCATTTTTGTTATTTATTAGTATCTGTGTTGACCAAGTGTCTGACAGTGTACATGTATGTTTGGCTGAGTACAGCTCAAGTTTTGTTTTGATTTTTTGTTTGTTTGTTTGTTTGTTACTCATCCTGTAGACATGTCATAGTTCTTGGTGACATCAACACATCACATAAAATGATCGACCATTGTGAACCTGACAAAGAGGTAAGTATATTTGTAACCGAAATGTATCTACATGTATAGCCATAACCAGTCCTTAAAAGTCTGCTTGTACCAAGTGGTCCATACCGCGAGAGCTTATCCTGGTTTCCATAGCATAATAAGCATCTAGCAGTATTTGGTAGTAAATCGTTAATTGCTGGAGCTTTCACACAAATACTCATTTATTATATCACTTTGGGAGAAAATTACTAACGCGCGCGCGCTAATTTGCACTGCAGTGCAAAGTGAAAATTAACCATAAATTGGCCTGCTCTTAGCCAATCACGATGAAGTAATTTTCCCAGTCATATAATAAAAGCAATAATAATATGATATAGTATAATGTATAGAGAAGAAAGTTCTCTGTTGAAGCCGCTGTGTTAAAGACTCTCTGTTGAACAGCATACATTGCGAGCGTTTGTGTTTGTTTTGATTCTGTCGCTGAAGAAAGCGTCAGAAAAAGCGGAAGGATTTGGGGCATTTGGCGGCCTCAAATTTTTGAGATTTTGAACGTGTAACTGAGACCCGAAAGCGGGATAATTGCTAGCCACCTGCGCAGACGCTCTTTGGGCTCGTCACGCAATCTTCCTCCCGAGGAGGAAGATTGCGTGACAAACCCATAGAGAGGGTCCGTAGGAGGCTGGATGATTGCACGTTACTTTGCTGTTGACCAAGCTTGTTTTGGTCAAGATGGCTGGGTATTGGCTCGTTCTTGTTTTGTATGATTTATGGACCAAGACGGAGTCGAGGTCCATAATCCAGCCAGGTTGACCTCACGCTTAATAAATAACCTATATTACTGAAAAAAAAAAAAAAAACATTCAGACGACTCACACGCAAGAATTCAGTTAAAGTTATGGTTTCTCCTTCACTGTAGGAGTTGTTCAATGCTAATCCTGGGCGACAGTGGTTAGATCATTTTTTAGTGCCTGGTGAGATGTCCTCTACAAAACCAGCCGAAGAAACGAGTGGATCTGTTGACGGGCACGGAGGGATGTTTATAGATACCTTCCGTTATTTTCACCCCTCCGAGCGAGGCGCGTACACTAACTGGTGCACAGTAACCAGCGCGCGTCAAACAAACTACGGCACACGAATCGATTACATATTTGCTGACGTGGAGCTCGTTCGAAAAGAGTTCGTCCATTGCGAGATAAGAGCTGATATCGACGGCTCCGATCACTGCCCAGTTGTGGCAACTTTGAAGACATGTTTCCAAGCTGCGCTTAAAGCACCGGCACTTTGTACCAAGTATATGCCTGAGTTTGCGGGAAGACAGCAAAAACTGAAGTCATACTTTGCAAAGCACGTGCACCGACCTTCGCAAAGTCAACCCGAGGCCACTCGTAAATCACAAGAAGTAAAATCATCTTTAAAACGTAGTGCTTCTCTTGATGGCGATAAAGCTAAAGCCATAAAACGCCAGAAATCTGCTGGAGCGAAAGGCAAAGCCGACAGCCAACCAAAGACGGATCTGTTTAGCTTTTTTTCAAGATCTTCAAGCTCTGTTGCGTCAGATAAGAACGTCGCAGCTGAGGTCAGTGAAACCAATAAACCAGACAATGGCGTTTCTGACATAGCATTGGCTCCTCAGGCAAATAGTGTTTCTTTGGGTGTAAATTCTGACGATTTCGTGTCTAAAAACACTACAAACCTTTCTCACGATAAAACTGTCACTGGTAGCAGCAAAGACTGCCCTGAAAAACGCAAAGGTGAGGTTGCTCTGTGGAAGAGCATTCTCACCGGGCCCCGCCCACCCCCTCTCTGCAGTGGCCACAAGGAACCTTGCGTCTTAAGAACAGTTAAGATCAAAGGCCCCAATCAAGGCAGACAGTTTCATTGTTGTGCTCGACCGCAGGGACACAGTTCAAACCCACAGGCTCGTTGCAATTTTTTCAAGTGGGTAAAATAGACTTCTGCAGGTGTATTGTCGCATTCTTGTCCGTCACTTGTCAGTGCAAGAGGTGTGGGACGATCGATATCTGACGAGGGAGCTTAGAGGGATATTTGAATATGGCCCCTTTTTATGTGGGTTCAGTTGAAGAGAACTGCACATGGTAGAGCGAGCGGATGAAGGGAGATGCTTTGGCAGTGATACAACTCAATAACATACTCATAGCCGTAACTATTGCTATTTAATACAGTATATTGTGAATTTATACGCTAGTTTAGTAGAGGACCAAACAACAAACCAAGTCATAGACTACGTACTAGTGGCCTTTACATAGGACAATACCATTCACATGAAAGTGAGCTGTACACATTGAAGCCTAGTTTTGAATCAGGCGAAAGACATCTCGGTAATTGCAAGGTGGGATGTTGCGTGTATTCGTTTGTGCAGATAAAACAATTCAACGAAAACTTTTATACCGTAATTCCCAGATTTTGGATCCTTAGGTAGTTGAAAGGCTAACTAATAAACATTTTTGCATAATAAAAGTAATAATTGATAAGTGGTCATAAATAAATTAGTTATCATGATACTTCTTGGTTTTAAACGTACGATATTCGCACCGGTTTTGTGTATAGACATTGTTTCAGGGTCCGATGATCTTACCTTGTGAAGTAGCTTGCCCGAACGACTACTCAGACAATGAAATATCAGCCGTTCAAGTTAGAATGGTGTGCCTCGAAAAAATCAACACGAGCCGCCTTAAGGACATTCGTTCTCAAAATGTTCAGATCTTTTTGAACTTCTGCTGAGGTTAGGTACAGTCAACTCTGTCAGAAGCGCAAAGATAATGGGTTTTCACTGCTGTTTCCCTTAGGTAAAGCGTATTGAAGGTCTTGCTGTTTCGTCTGGCATGTAGAGAGCTTAAGCAAACCACGAAGACAACGGCAACGAGAAGTTGAACAATGGCTGTGCACCTGCGTCATAAATCTTTGTACATTTCTTTGGCGTCCTTTGTACAGCAACAACGTGAAAGTTCTGCGTATTTTGGAGAACGCGAACGACGACGGTTAATTTTTCGTATTTTCATTTGAAATCGAACGCTGGCGTTACATTTTTAGCTTGAGCAAGTTCTGAGACCAGTAGGGGCACTGAACAGATCTAGACAATTACGAAATTCGAAAATATAAAATATAAATTCATTTTTTACCCGACGTTGTCCTCGGTAGTCATTTTTTATGCTCTCTAGTTTTAAAGAAAACGACGGAACGACAGACTTTATAGTAGCATTTTAATTGTCAAGCCGCCATTTCTTTTAAGTCGTCGGTTACAATTATTTTTACTTCGTTGATGTTTTAAATAAACTGTAACAGCGCTAATTTCTCGCGACCAACTCTGACTTTCTGCGGCTATGATATATATGAACTATGATCAGCCAAATTCTTGCAGACAATGGCGTTAGTCTTATTACAGGTGTGGTCATTCCAGTAGCCATTGACCGGGAGCTCAGCTGTGTTGTCAATATACATCTCTCCGCATGGTTCGTGCTCAAATCCATTGGGTTCACCCGGACTCCAGTAGGTGAAGAATGGATGTGAGTTGTCAATCCAGCTCCAGTCGTCGACCTCGGTATTGAAGCCCAGCCCAATCCAAACATGTTTCACTGATGGAGCTTCCTGTCTGACAAGTTGCAGGACGAACTCGTTTTCCCCGATGTTGTTAATCTTCACTAGGTTCCCGCCCTGGGAAAGGCAGTACTCTTGAGCCGCGGACCAGGAGGCAGTGGATTCCTTCACCAGATAACAGTAGTCTTCAAACTGGAACCAGCTACTAGGACAAGGATCTGGAAACGAGTTGAAATGTTTGTCAGTGGGTAACATAACATTCTGCGCTTGCTTTTCCGCTGTCCGCGCGAGGTCTGGTGAAGTCACTGCTTTTAATAGAGACTCCAGACTCCGACGAGCCGAGAATCCTTTGGAACGAGGCTGATCCTGCGGAAATGGCCATTTCCAAGTTACCTTGTGCCTCTTTTTCAAAACGAGTCCTCGTGCAAACTTTTCATTGAACATGAGTTTGATTTGCATGAAAATGAACCTGTAAGGCGGAACACATTTTCATGTGAATGGTTTCGCACTAAGACTCGTTTTGACACAGAGACAAAAGCCAACTCGTTGCTCGGCTAAGTCGCTAATCACCGATTCAATTGCAAACTTACTCGATTTGAAGAGGGTAATACTGCATTGATTTGCGACTACATTCGATAATTTACAGTGGTTTCAACTTCTTGCGTAGAATTTTGTAAACTTTCAATTCGGGGTCAACGAAAGTTGTCCTCTTTTCTGAAAATTCCGGAAAATGATGCTCTCTTCTCTACTACAAAAGTTCAGAAATTCAAATGGGAATTTTTGGTCGAGTGGAAAGCGCCTTCTTAGCTTGATCATTGTTTTTAAAATTCTTGGTCACTAATAAAATCATCAAGAACGAGTTCATACAAACAGATTTGGGAATCATTCAAAGACATTACTTGAATACCTGGTGTGCACTCTGTGACACTTAGAGCCAAAAGACATAGTGATAGAACTGCAAGAGTCTTCATTTTGGTTTTGGTCTGACTGTCTGCTACGCTGTGAAACAAAGCGAGAACAAATAGCTTCTGTTAGAACAAAAGATTAGTAAGGTAACCTTGATAATCTCTTGATTAGAACTGATCGATGAGAAAACAACACAGTGCTGTATTTACAAAAACGTTAAAAAAATTCTTTAAAAGCCAGATCCTAACTACAAATGTCTCAGAGGTTAACGGCCAAATATTCTTAATTGTTTCTTCAGAGAAATTAATGTTTTGTTGAAATGTTGTCATTTTTGGGTAATTAGGTCATACTGCTTTCAAAGTTATCGGGAGCTTAAGTAACGACGATGGTGACTCCGAGGACGACGCCCAGTCAAAAATAAATTTATATTTTATCAGTGAAATTCGCAATTTTCTAGAACTATTCAGTACGCCAATGGCTCTACAAACGTGCTCAGGCTAAATATGCAATGGCAGCGTTCAATTCCAAATGGAAATACGAAACAGTCGCTGTCGTTCGCTTTTCTCTGGCTACGCAGAACTTGGTCATTTCACGTTGCTGTTTTGCAGAGGTCGGCAAAGAAATGCACAAAGATTAATAACGCACGTACACAGCTGTTGTTCTGACCATAAAACCTTTTGTTTGGTGACGTTCTCGTTGCCTTCGTCGTCGTGGTTTGCTTAAGCTCCCTAATATTGTAATTCTACAACGTCGCCATTAAATGTTTCCTTCACTCACCTGCTTGTTCTGCGCTTTCGAAGAAATTATGACCAAGGCTTATTGAATCAAAGTGTTTTAAAGCTAACTAATACAATCGTGCCGCGCAACGATTGGTTACCTTTGGGTGAATGAGTTTCTAGTCGATAATTGCACTTTGCTAAAAGGTACAGCTAATAAACAAAGCGAGAAGCGGTTTCCCAGGTAGCCGCGTGGTTTATAAGTATTGCAGAAAAGATTTTATCTTATTTCTGTTTTAAATCTGTGAAAAATACTTGCTCTATTAGTAGTGTTGCGCTTGTTAGAACAAACGCTATAACAAAAAAAAAAAAAAAATCCTACGATGTCATGTTTCCTCACATTTAGTTTAACAAATGAGTAACAAAATATCAGTCAATGATATCATAAAACTTTAATTACACATGATCAGATAAGCATGAGGCATAATGGTTCTAACATGGCCGCTTCGTGCGTAAGGGTTATACTGCAAGACTTTGGCGGCCTTGCTCAGGTCTGCGCGTAGAGCTTCGTTTTAACAACTAATGTTATGTCATTGAAAAGACTCGTGCGATGCCAATGTGATTGGTCACATTTAGGTCAATAACTTGCAACTGAAAACATCAAACGACGTTACCACTGATAGCATTGTATCTCTCTAATTAGGCAGGACTAATGGTTTCCCGGATGGTCGTGAATATCACAGTAGTGTTGTTTACATGTATTAAGGTCACCGTATACCGTGTCTCACGTCCAAGCGATGTAGCGCGTCCGGTTTAAACTGTAGATACCTAAACCCCTAAACGTAAACGTCCATGTTAAATTAAAGCTTATAGAGCTGGCTATCAATTCAAGCTATACAAAGAATTTGAAATAAAATGAATTGTCGAATTTTTAATCACCTTTTGAAAGCCACAAGTCGAAGCGAATTTTGTTCTTCGCTTATTTAATTTGTTCCTCAGTTTCCGGAGCCAGTGGTAAAAAAAGTTGTTTCCGATTTGCCGTGTGTAATTTCAGTCAAAAGTTACAGAACATTTTCCAAATAGGATGAAAAAATATGGAGTGACCGTAGAAAAATTGCTCTCAGAGAGAAAATTTTTGGAACTAAAAAATTCGCAGACTCGTCTTTGTTGTTTATATATCAAACTAAAATAGCTACTGTCCAAATTTGAGGGCAAACAAACAAATTCCCTTTGACTTGTAGCTTTCAAATTAAAAGGCACCCAAAAGAGGATTCGGACCCTCACATTTAGAGGTCGTGAAAAGTGGTCCTAAAAACGGAAAAAGAAATCCCAGTTAGAAGTTCCTAAAAATTGTTCTTTGTTCCCAAAATTTGATATCTAAATTCTTCCTTGTTGCGTGCTGTTAAATACCATTTTCTTATATTTTACATGTGACGATATTGATATTGTCATGGTTACGGACGTGTCTAATAGGCGCGAAGTAAGTGTAAGTGTCTCACTATAAAAGTTTTCGGGAAAATTTGAACGAGGCTTTAATCTCCCCCCGACCCACCTCCCGGCCAGAAAAAAAAAGAGGACATCAAAATTTTTAAAATGAACTTTATTGCTCGGCAAAAATTTACATATTCAGGCCAGTGGCGTGTTGTTAAAATATTTCACAATCATATTTATCACAGCCTCTGTCGATTTTGCAATGGTCGAAGCAAATTATAATACATTATCTATCGGACCGTCTCCTATTTCGAAGAATGTTGCAGAAATGGTTCAATTTTAATTATTACTAATTAAATATTACAGAGCATAATTATATACATATATTTCAATCATCAATGGAAATTGATGTTACATGTAAAGCCTTTTAAATTACCCCCCCCCCCCCCCCCCAACCAAGATTACTTCGCTTCAAGGGACGGGATGGGGGGAAGACTTTATGATAAACCAATGATCAAGAGCAACTTGATCATCTTGACAAGGGATGGCAAAGGATTGAAATCTTGTTTCGTCGCCAGCCTACAATCCACGACATAAGTCCTTGGCACGCCTGGATCAGATGGCACGTAAATGCGTAAACAACATTGAATTGGGGGGAGGGGGGCGAGCTGATATATTTCCCTGACAGATACTGCAAAGGTGGGCAAGCGTGCCAAAACTTTTTTGTCTTTTGTCGGGGATTGTAGATCTTCTCTCTTGTCCTCTTTAAGAGGCGACTTTTAGAGGTTGAAGAAAGGCGCTGAAAGAAGGGAGGTGCAGCTTTATGAGGCCTTTGGGGAATTTCAGTTTAGGGTAATATCGCTGATCAGATATTTCAGCGCCATGCAAACTATACCTAAACATTGTAGCTATATTCAGCAATTCCTGTCAGCCGATTGAATGAAGTTTCTCAAAAAAATCGACAAAACAACTTATATATCACATTCGTAGCAAAGCTCACTCAATTAAGACTACCAAAATCCTCAAGAAGCTTATCTGGAAATTACACTTAACTGACAATCTAAACAGGTCCGAACTACGCTCGGCTATAAAGTATGGTTGAAAATGCTGAGGTATTCTCTTCTGGCTCACTGGCTTAACGCATAACTTTTTTGTTTTCGATTTCTTAAAAATTTCTTGACGCCTGCATTTCTACTGTACCGGCCCCAGTTGTTCGAAGGCTGGACAACGCTATCCAGTGGATAGGTGTTAACAAAACAAAGCACGCTTTCAATACATTCAATTGCAAACTAATTGCACTGCTTTAGACCACACTCTTATTCCAGGGATGGGTCAGGACCACATCTGGTGAATCCTCGTCAAAGTTGATCGGCGTGACTTGGAAATAGCTAACAAGCTCATCCATTGATTTGAAAGTCATGTCGTCTTCCATTGAACCAAACTGAGCAACCAAGCCGTCGCTGACCTTGTCATATCTGAAAGGCAAGTGCCTGAATGCTGGTCCCCCTTCGGGTGCCCGTACCGTCAGAAAGAACTCATTGCTGTTAGGGCCTTCGCGAACAAGGAACGTGCCTGGTTTCACCATTGAAGAAAGCATTTCCTCAGCTTCCAGTATTGTGATCTTTTCGTAGAAGTATGGCTCGTTGCATACCTGCAAAACCCAATTTGTCATTTAGTTACGAAACTTCTACGATGAATTGTGTTTAGTTATGTTTTTGTATACCTAACTATTGAACTTATGAGAGTTGTCGCTCCTTTAAAACCTTGCACGCCTTGTTTTCTTTAAGGTAAGGTATTTCTTTTCTTAAATGTTTCCCTACATAAGAACGCTACTACTTTCCTAGATTTCAAGGTAATTCTTTTGCATATCGTGAGATATATGACGTTCCATTCTGCACAGGACAAAAACAAATAGGGTGTTGGTGAGGCTAAACTTTCAAGGGTCAAAGTTGTCTTTCGGGACTAAGACAGTTTTGAGAGCTAATAATTATAAGAATGAACCAATCAGATCGCTTCCTTTCTGTCCTACATAATATTGTTTAGGTAATCTTTTGAAACCTCTTTAGAGTTGCCTTTTGCCTCTTTGTCAAAACGAGTCTCCGTGCGAAACCATTCATTTGGAAATGCGTTCCGCCAACATGTTCATTTTCATGCAAATCAAACTCATTTTCGTATGAAGGGTTTTGCAAGAAGACTCGTTTTGAAACAGAGGCACAAGGTAACTCGGACATGACCTAATACAACATATTCAGGATCGTACTGGGAGAATATAAGTCTTCCGTTTACCTTCTGTACAGACGTCGCTGCACTCGATCCGTACTGGCAAGACTAAGGGCTGATATTCTCAGTACAGCCCTGACGATTGGTTTATAACTCAAATTTGGTCTTTGCTTGATATGATAACTCACCGTGGCTGATTTCTTGTTTTTTGGTTTACCAAGATCAACTTGAACCATGAATTGTTGTTCTTCATCGTCAGAAACATCACAATTCTCGTCATAAGCTACATTGAGGTAGTGTTTCTCTGAGCGACAGATGTCCTTGACAGACCTGTCTCTCTGGAGTATAGATTCTTCACTATCCATTCGTGTCATTACCGCTCTTTGTTGAAATGAGTGGTGGAAATTCGTAGGTTTGTTTCGCCTAGAGGGAAAACAACGCAGGTAATTGCTCTATTTTGTTGAAAATACAGTCGAACCCCTATCAAGCGGCAACCCTTGGGAAAATGGGAGGTGGCTGCTCAATAGGAGATCGTTGGGAGTTAGGATGGGGCGTGGTAGAAACTTCAATTACACAAATACAAACTTGCTTTAAGGCAACATAAAAAAGAATGAGGTGAAGGTAATAATACTCGTGTGCCTAAATTTTTTTAATCGATGATCGCTCTCTACTTCGGACTCTTATCTGTCATCGCCTTTTCCAAAACAAAGTTAATTTACACGCATCAAATTTTGGGTGGCCCTTTTATAGGATTAACGACAATAGGACAACCAAAGGTGGCCGCGGCAACTCCATTAACTCCACCAATGAGATGCAAAACTTGAAAAGAATCACGATTTGGTCACGTGCGTTTTCCCACGCGCGGCGTAGGTCACGTGCTTACACTTTGACCAGGGCCTGATGCGCGTAAACAAGTTGGAAAGCCAAGAGAGCTAGAGGGGAACGGCGAGTTCAACTTCTTCAGTATATTACCCAGGCTATTAACGTGTCATAATTCTTACCCTTTTTTGACAACAAAAGCAACGGCAGCCACGCAGACGATGAGAACAAAGAAGCCAATCGTCAAACCTACGATTAAACCAGTCTTTGACGACGGCTTAGCTGTAAAACCACGGGAAAAATGAAAATTAGTACTAAAATCTCCAAAGTAAATATTGTCTATAGTCACTTAAGGACCTGAATTGAGGTAGTAACACCCTATACTAAAATACTGGTGTAAGGCAAGTACGGGCATAGCAGAATAAATGGGAATTGCAGGAAAAATACAAGTGTTTTCTTCAATTCCCAACTTCTTCCAAGTAACTTATTGTAAGTGTTTTTTTTGTTGTTGTTGTTGTTTATGTATTTTAATAAAACACGTTATTTTAACCAAATAGGTTTGGAGAGCATGGAACATCTATCTTTACAACAGGCATGTCATATTCACTGCTGATTCACTTTTCGTCGTACAAAACCATCCTCAAACCGTTGGAAAGTTCATAGATACGCCTGGAGACAACACAGCCACGGTACAACTGATGATTGAGCTTGCCTTAACTGTTTGAATGAATATATTATTATACAAAATCAAATTAATAATTACCTGTCTGTGGTTCTGTGTAACCTGCAAAAATAACAAGAAAATACCGTTTGAGTATCAGACCATTCCAAGAAATGGTTGTCGAGGGCAAAGCTCATGGAACGAAAGAGGAACCTTAATACTTCTATAGCAATGCTTTCAACAAGCACGAGACTGCGAAGCCATGATAACTGAGCAGCGGTTTCGCGACTAATGGGACTCGTCAGTCCAGGGTAAGGGATTCCGGTCTATAGGACAACTTAGAGAACGTTTTCATCTCTCTAAGCTCGATCTTCCATCATCCGTAGCTTCTTAAACACTTGCCAAGCCAAAAGACACTTATTTCACGTGAACAAGATCCAGAGCTCTTCTGACTAAATTAGCTCGTAAATCCATATACTTTGGGGCGACACAGACCTAGTTTTTGTCTGCCTTTTTTTAAAAGCGAAAAATACTTACTGGTTGAAGCACTTTCCACTTTGAAGCCATACTGCTCTAAATCCTCGGCTTCTCCACTGTTGATCATTTCAACAACTTTACCGGCCGTCAAATCACTTCCAGATTCACTGTCTCGAGCAAATAATGTTAACTTGACCCTGTAGAGGGAACGTAACACCGTTTAGCCAGAGTTGGAGAAAACACAAAATCTCCTCAGTAAACGCCACATATCTAATAAAGTATTATTGTGAGAATTTGACGATTTCTGTGACAATGAGCTTAGCGGCGTGAAGAGCCCATAAAAAGGAGTATCGCTGATATTCCGTGTCTCTGAGACGCAGTGTAAGGATATTTTTAGAACCACTTTTCTACTTGTAAGTAGGGTTTTTCAGGCCTAAAACAACATGTTCTCAACCTGGCACAGTAAGTAATTGGTGTGCCTTTTAAGTAAACAGCTTTCTAGTCTCCTGTGTCCCCCGTCATTTACGGGGTCACGAAAAGGGTCTCCCTTTCAGCTCGAAGAAGTGTTGTGTGACGATCCAATAACTCGTTGCGTACGTTGCATTCGTCACACAATATTTGACGCTTCTACTTGAGAGAAGCGTAGAGGGTGTTTCCAATAAGAGCTCTGAAGGGAACAGAAACTCTTAAAATTCGCAGTAAAGTCTTTCTGAATAGAGAAAATTGCGATTTACTACAAAAAAGTAAAGCGACTTACTCCAGCGGCTCAAGAGGAGGTAAGGTTGTTGGTGGAATCGGCGTTTTCATGGAGTCACTTCCACCACAAGACGTTGATTTTTCAGCGTCAAACATCAAACCACAAATAAACTGTTGCGCGTTTTGCGGCTCAAATGGCTTCATTTCCGGTGGACAGAGCAACACAAAGTGAACCTTATCCTCAGTGTAACGAATAACACGGACTGTGCAGGAGCCGTAATCTGTGTTTCTAACGTTAGTTCTTCGTATTCTCCTGCCAGAGACACTCTGAGAGAAAAAAAGTTGTAATGCTTATGAGTAATTAATAATAAAATAATTGTAATAATTATGAATAATTAATAACAGAATAATTGTTGATAATCAGTAATAGAATAATTATAATAGAACTCCAATTAACAATTAGATTATTCGCTCTCGATTTCTCTGAGGTGATAGTTGATGAGGCCGACGATAGTTGATTCGGCCCTCGGCCTCATCAACTATCACCTCATAGAAATCGAGAGCGAATAATCTAATTGTTCTAGTAGAATTCTAACTGAATTTCCTTCAAACAGCGATTTCAATTATTTCTGGTCTTAGTATTAAACTTCAAGCTTTAGAGAATTCGCGCGGACTAAATTAATTGTCAATTTGACATTTAAAGTTGTGTACGCGCGCTTATCAGTTTCTTTCAAACATTTCGAACTTTTTTAATTCAAGAAACCGTAAATGCTCATCTTCTAGTCTTCTCAGGAATTTTGTTTATTCATTTTTTTGTAAATGTTCTTTCAAAACTACGGAGAAACGAGGAAACGTTACAATTTTGTCGACCAAACCAGGCCATGCCTACTAATGGCTGATAGTGTTCAATGGCTCAGCCAATCAGATTACAGCATTTGCATTAGTATACTAATAGAATTCTACTACTTAGAAATAGAAGATATTTCAAAAACGACATATCCAGTGGAAAGGCGAGTCATCTACAACTTTATCTACCACTGCTTGTTTTGCGAATTAATTTTCTAAAACTCAGGAAATTGGGAAATGCAAGAGAAGTGTTGCCGACAGAAAGGTTCTCTGTCTACTTTTATAGATGACAAAACAATCGCTACCGCGTTATTATAACAACCATTTTTTTACCGTTTTGTAGAAAGAACTGAAAGTAGCAGGCAGAAAAAAGCTTTCGCTTCAATATAATGCAAAACAGTACTATTCCGAACATAGTCTGCACATCGGAGTGAAATTTCGCTGTAACTTCTCTGTAACTTCAATGCAATTTTCTTGCAATTTTACTGTAACTTCACGTGATTTCAGTGTAATTTCAGTTTGATTTCACGCAATTTCACTTTAATTTCGCGTAGTGTCACTCCAGTCTCATCGTAATTTCACCGTGATTTAACGTAATTTTACTGTAATTTCACTGTGATTTAACGTAATTTTACTGTAATTTCACTGTGATTTAACGTAATTTTACCGTAATTTCACTTTGATTTCAGTGAAAGTGTATCTTACCGAATTGGCGTTGTTTGGAGCAGACTTGACCAAATTCTCTATTTCCGTCTCCAGATCAAACACACTGCTACGCTCGTCTCCACCCAACACCATGGCAATCTCAAGTTTCTTGTCTACGCACTGATATCCGTTAGGCGATCTCTCAGACAGAGCACAGATTTCAGAGCTTTTGCATGTGCTGTTGTCACACGCTGTTTTCTCTAGTTCACATTTCTTCCCTGTCTTGGAGGATATGCAGTTACATTTGTACGAACCAGCTGTGTTGCTACAAGAACCATTGTAAAAGCAAGGATCTGCCAAAAAAAATGCACAAAGATTAATTCACACAATTTTTTTGATGGTGTACATTCTCTATTTGTACGAACGTCTAGGTTTTGGAATGAAGCTGAACTTTCTTAAGTTTTATTGCCAATTTTAACCCGCTAAGATGTTCTTACCATTTTCAATCGTTCTTAACTTTTTACTAGCTTCGTTACAACTTCCCATAGTTATGGAATGGAAAAATGCAAACAACCATGCGAACGAAAATTTCCTAAAATTAACCATAAGACTAATGGATACACTCGGCTACTACCTCATGTGCCGCTTTTTTGTTCTTACCACATTTTGACGTCATCTGTGATCTATTGCTGAACAGACACACGACAACATGGAATCTATTTCTTGATTAGTTACGGACTGTAAGCAACTCATGATAAAGTTTCACAATTTACCAAAGTTCGCACTGTTATTTCAAAACGTTGTCAAAATAAACTTCCTCTAATGACTCTAATGGCCCTCAGCCCGAAGTTTGTTCTTAGTATATTCTTAAAATTTGGGTTATTCTCAGCCTCAACGTTCTTATAAAGAACGGCCCCTACAAAAGAGAGTGTAGCGCGAGTTCTTTCAATTTTGTAGTTCATATAAATGATTTTTTTTTTCTAAAGTTAGGAAAACCTACCTCCACTACATTCATCGTAATCCAGTTCACAATGGTCTCCAGACCATCCCGGTTTACACAAGCAATCGTACTGAGAACCCTCTTTGGAGCAAACAGCGCCATTTTTACACGGATTTGAATTACAAGGGTGTTCCTCACACCTCTTGGGAGCCGAGAAACCGGTTATCTCCACGTTAGCGTTTAATGCTCTGCTTAGGAGTTTCTGGTAATGAAACAAAAGGCAGCCAAGTCAGTAACAACGAATCTTAATAAGCACAGCTTTGTCTGGAGGCTCAATTGCATCAATAACACTTCTTGCTTACTTTAAACTCTTTGATGTCAAATACATGACATGTTCCTTCTCGATTCAGTTTTGTCACAGACAGCGTCATAGAAACCAGTGCCTTTTTGCCTAAAAACGCACAAAAAGAAAAACAATCAATGAAATTAATTTAAATGCTGTTTGGGCGGTCAGTGTTCATGATTAAAACCTTGGGCAGGACTGCATACGACCGCAAAGAAACAGATGTGACTTATTTTTGGTTTGGAAACTTATACAGATTTCAGAATTTGAACATGATTAGTCAGAGCAGTTTTAATCAACCGAGTCTTTCTCCTTCCCATTAATCTCTACCGAAAATCATCAGCGAGACTAGCGTCACTTGATCTCACTTGGCAAGAAACGATGCATTAACAAATAAGCATTTTATTCTGCTGCTCACCAAACACTTTTAGTGAAGCCGAGTTGGATCTCACTGTACCAGCCACATTGGTAGCTTCACACAAATACCAAGCTTCGTCCTGAGCGAGGGCGTCTTTCAGAACAAGCTCCGGCACAAAAGGATTTATATCGTCTGTTTCCACCATCGGGATGTTGTCCTTGTACCATTTAAATGTCGGCAGCGGGTCTCCAGATGCCCTGCACGCCAGTGTCACCTCACCACCGAGCTCCACACTACTGTTACTTGGGTGAGTCGCGATTTTTGGTGGATCTATAACGAGAGACAAGAGTAAAACCGCTAAGTACCGTGCGATCCGATGCATTGATCTTTACACGCCATACGGACCTACATTGGTTTGTAACACGCGGATACTTCACTGTAAATCACTGTCAGTACATTGTTAAGTAAGCAAGAGTTGAGAATGAACAAAGTATTGACTTTATTATGTACTTCCAAATTCTCTGAACGAACACAACTGTAAAGGTAGAGTGAAAAGAGAATTAGGGGTTTGATGTTAGGGGAGGGGGTTAAAAGAGATAATAAATGATTGATTAATTGTTGACTTAACTAAATAATTGACAGACTAACTGACTGACTGATTCGTTCGATCTAATGAAGACGCAAGTGCCACAAGAAGTCTCTTCTCACCATTCACTGTCATGTAAGCCACGCTAGACTGTAACAAACCAGCTGAACTTGAAGCCAGGCAAGAGTAGCCACCTTGGTGTTCCTCGGTCACGTGTTCCATGACGTAATCACCGAAATCATTCCAGTTGGAGACAAAGCGACCGTCTTTCATCCAGCGATATTGAGGTTTCGTGTTACCCTTGGCAGAACATTTCAGCTGTAAAATCAAGTACACAATTAACACATTTGCCCATGAAAATTGGCAAACATTTAAGTTAATCAAAGCTCTCACTTGATATTTGTCGCCCACAAGATGCGTTGCTCCTCTCGGAAATTCCACGAAATCACACAAAGTGTCGGCCGTTATTAAACCATCTTCAGTGATGTTAAACACCATCGCCTCACAAGTAATCCTGAAAACAGAAAAAAGAGTACAAGGAATGATATTAATAGCATGCTATGAACGGATTTACCTAACTTGTTAACGTCCTTGTTAGCACCCTATTCAGGTCACGTGATGATTCATTTGGGAGGTAACATGCAATCAGTTGCACAATAGGCGATTTGCATGGTGGCGTCATTTGACTACAACTGCGAGAACCCTTTACTTTACTCTGTTTCTTGTGTTAATTAGGACAATAAAGGATGAAGATTAGAAATAGGGGATCTGTACGAGACTTCATATTCTTAACTACCTATTTAAAGCTGAGAGTAAAAGGTAGAAAGACTGGATGCCTAAAGGAGGGAGAGAGGATAGAGTGAAGAAAAGAAAGAGTTAGGGAGGGAGGGAGGGAGGGAGGGAGGGGGAAGGTAAGGGATAAGGAGAGAAGGACAAAGGAGACGTGTACTTTTTGATACGTGTATCATGTTGGTAAAAAAAAAGAGCATGATGTCATGCCCTAGGAAAGAAATAAAGTACAGGGTGATAATGTCAATGACTGTTTACTGCTTCTGAAACTTCAAAATCACAAAGAAAGACAAAAGCAATTTCTCTGCATACCTTGATGCGATTATGACGTCAATCGAGCTGTTCAGACTTGGAGTTCCTAAGTCGTAAGCTTGAACAGTCACTTTCCACTTTTTCGCAACCTGAAATCAGAGTAAACGGAATTCATTAACGCGAGAACTCTCACACTACAAATGTTCTATAAGAAGGTCAAGCTAGTAAGCACTGTCACGCTGGGTCACGCTAGTTTTACAAAACGTCTTCTTTGTTTGCAAATCAGTACCTTAAACACATTTGATGAGTTTCCTTCATTTTGTTAGAATTTTCAATTCATAACATTAAAAAAAATTTTAAAAGACCTTTAACTCGAAATTATGAAAATCCTCCAATGTCAGTAGCCCATCACTAGTGATGGGCTCCCGACAATGTTTAGTGACGCAATTATAATTAATAACGCTATTACCAAACCTTAAACAGAAAATTCCTCACCTCAGTCTGTCCGAGAAGTCGGAATTTCACGATCCCGCCCGAGCCTAGATCGTCATCGATCGCTGTAACTCGGCCGATGTCGGTGTCGTTGAGACCATCGAGCTCGAATTCATACGAAGGAAACTTGAAGCGAGGAGGGTTATCGTTTTCATCGGTTACTATAAGGTTGACGATAGCAGTGGAAGCTAACTTGTCCTCGGATCCTCCCTCGGCTGTTAAGAAACAAACAAACAATGTCACTAATTAATTTCATCTGTTAGGGTCTCTCTTCTCGTCAGAGGCCTCATTGTTGCTGCTTTGACCCAGTAGGCTGGTAGTTCGGAGGCTGGGGAGAGGAAATAATGGAAGCACACGGGGAACGCCCGGAAGGGGAGAGAGAGCCTCTCCCACTTTCCATCATCCCTCTCCCAATTCACTGCCCCCTACCCTAGGGAGCCTCTGCGGAGGAGATAGCGTTTTGGTGGTAACGACTAATGAATCGATCTATACGATCGAGTTACAGAGATTACATCCTTTGTGTCGGGCGCACCAACTAGACAAATTAATTCTTCACAGCGCTGCTTACCATCCAAGAATACCAGTGGGTATTAGATTTTTATCTGGGCAACCCCACCCACAACCTTATTAGAAATTACGCCGCTATATCCCAAGTTTTCTTTACATAATTATCTTTGTCTGTCTTACCCTGGTTGTCGTCTCCATCTGTGTTGTTTACACCACAGTCTTGGCGACCTGCGCGGACCACAAGTCGGAAAGTGTCGGTCACTTCTCGGTCAACTCCAGCCGAGCTCACCCTCAGGAAACCTGGAACAAAGAGAGAGCCAACTCGTAGTTATTTACCTTATACAGATTTCGATGTTTTTGATAGCCAAGGTAGAAAAGAACAGGGACGCGTTGAGATGAAGAGAAGAGGGTAATGGATGTGCGTCACATACGCGTGATGGAAAAGTCTGTCAAAATAGCCGGTTTGAATGTTAAAAAATGTTAACAATTTTAAATGTTGAAGGCTTATAGTGGTCGATACGTTTCGCTACAACCAGCTAATTCTTAGGAATGCCACTTAAACTGAAAGAAAGAAGTATTTCAGACAAATGAGATAGGCTGAAATATCTCAACTGGAGGAAGACAGACCAGTTAGCTATTTAAAAGCATGACCGAGGAATTGAACTAGGATTTACCGAGAAAAAACTCCAGCTTAGCGGTCAGAGTGGAACATGAACCCGCGACCTTCGGAATTCAAGCCATACGACTTTTTCGTTATACCAGAAATAATTTTGTCATGGAGACCCTGTTTTTCTGGCAGGTATTTTCGACGGTTTCAAATTTAAATTGATTTGATTACCAATCTAAACAACACAGAATCATCCAGCTTGAAGGAAAACCAGTCGAACCGAAGATATTCAACCAAGTTCCCTTACCGTTTCTGTCAATGGTAAATGCACCTCCCTGGTTTCCACTCCAAATTGCATACATCATCTTTTCATTATCTTTTACATCGACATCAGTAGCCGTCACTTGGATTATGCTCTGATTGAACGGTAAATTCTCACTAATGCTTTTATTATACACCGCTGGCTGAAACTTGGGACAGTTGTCATCAACATCAATGACGTTGATCGTGACGTCAGCTGATGACGACAGCCGCGGATCTCCATGATCGCTGACGCTGATTTTCAACGTGTAGTGATCTTGCTTTTCTCGGTCAAGTGGCTTCAGCGCTGTGACTTCTCCGGTTGTTGGATTTAGAGAGAAAACGTCAGAGTACTCAATTGTAGTGAAGTTAAACTCCAGCTGCGCGTTCATTCCGACATCAGCGTCTGTGGCAATAATGCGCATGACAGAGCTTCCGGCGGGGGAATTTTCCAAGATGGCGCCCTGAAGAGAGGACGTATTAAACAGCGGTCTGTTGTCGTTAGCGTCGTTAACCGTGATTTTCAGTTGTACAGATGTGCTTTGCTGTGGACTCCCTAAATCACTTGCTGTGATAGTTAATGTGTAAGAGTCACGCCTTTCCCGGTCCACGCCTTTAGAGACGGTAACAACACCTGAAACAAGAATGCAGGGTTAGGTAAGGAAGTGACATAAGATGAGGAGAGGAACGAAATGAGGTAGGTTGAGTTGTGGGATACATGAAGTGAGTTGAGAGATCTGATCGCTCCCCTTGAGTGGGATGCTGGTCTATTACACGGTAACTTTCCCTCCCCCACCCTCCCCGCCCTGTTACCCATTAAAACACTTGGTTGAACAGAGGCCGAGTGTTGAAAATATCAAGATATCACCCAGCGCTCGACCTATTGTTCTTCATTAGCATCAAACCTTTGAAAGCAAATTCATAACCAAAGAGGTTTCCTTTCAGGAAAGTGGTGAAACTTGTTCCGCGCCAAGCGTACCCACTTAGACCCAAATGACTGCATTGCACAGTCACGGTTTTTTGTTTTTGAGTCATTTTGGCCCCGAACAAAATTACGTTTAATTTGAAGAAAACCTGAAAATAGTAGTTTACTAAAATAGAAAAAACAAACAAAAAAACAAACAAAGACATAATAATAAACCATAAAGGAACAAGGATGGTTAAGGATGGAGAAGATTAACACGAGTTACAACCGACGAACTTGACAGAAGCGTGACTGAGCTTTTTTAACAAACGTGTCACATCACTTGCAACACTTACCCGTTCCGTTACCAATATCAAACGAGCTATCGTCATTTCCGGCTGTAATACTGTAAATAACCACTCCATTAAGTCCGGCATCACTATCTATGGCATGCATTTCCTTTACGACAGTCCCGGATGTCACGTCTTCAGTCACGTTGACAACGTACACGGACTGTCCAAATATGGGTGCGTTGTCGTTTACATCTGATACCGTCACGTGGACGATGATTGGCATTGAGCTGCGCTGCGGCTGTCCATGGTCAATGGCCTCGCATGTTAAGGCATAGTCTGGAACAGTCTCTCTGTCAAGTTTTGCATTGGTTCTTATAATACCAGAGTCGGGGGCGATCACAAAGGCGGACATGTCATTACCAGAGCTTATTCTGTAAGAAATTCTGGCATTGCTCCCAGAATCTGCATCGAGAGCACTGATCTGTGTAACAAAGGATGAAATAGCTGATGCTTCAGAAACGACAGTCTTGAGAGAAGAGGCGTTGAAAACGGGTGGGTTGTCATTCTTGTCTGTCACGTTTACCGCGACAGTAGCAAAACCAGTTAGAGCCGGTTCTCCACCGTCAATCACCCTTACAGTGATGACATATCTGTCAATCATTTCTCGGTCCAGTACATCAGCGGTGGTGATCAGCCCCGTGGCTAAATCTACGCTGAATGCGTCACTATGGTTACCTGGTTGAACCGATTCTATAGAGTATGTCAGCTGACCGAAAGGATCGACGTCCAAGGCAGCGACTGTGATGACAGATGTCAAGGCAGCGGAATTTTCTGCAACACTTGCCATGTAATTTGCTTGTTTAAAGGAAGGTTTGTTATCGTTCTCATTGATGATCTCAATGATCACCTGGGCGAACGAGTCGAATTTGGAATCTGTGGCAGAAACGGTTAAATTAAATGAAGGCGTCTTCTCAAAGTCTATTGAGCTCGTTGCGTTAATGTTACCGGTTTGTGAGTCTATAACGAAGTATGACATAGAGTTCCCTGCTGTGATACTGTAACTGATGACTGCATTGAGGCCAGCGTCTTTATCACTTGCTTTCACTTGAACAACGTTGGAAACGGCAGGGATGTTCTCCTTGACTGAACCTGAAAACAGAAGCATGCGTACATGTAATTAGCATTTTACAATGTGACTCATATAGCAGTTTAGAAAATTTCTAAGTAATAACATTTTAGTAAAGAGATCAGACATAAAATTCAGTGACAATAAAGTTTTTCGCCCCACAAAATTTGTGACAAATAAAAGAAACATTACATTCACGAGCGTCAGAGCAAATTTTAAACCATTTTCTCTGATTAGACTCAGTTCAAAAATTCGACAGCAAGTTTTCGTTTCTAAGAAAACTCCTCACATATACTTTAATGTATTCTGTAAAACCAGCCACATTGTCAAGTGGCAGCATGTTGTCACGTGGTAGTTAAGAAACTTAACAATTTAAATACGTTTGAAACGAGCTTACGTTTGACTTTGGAAGATAAGGAAATCGCGAACTACATTTGAAGAACATCAAACGCATACAAACCTCGGAATTCTTGAGCATCAAATTCAGGTGGATTATCATTTTGGTCTTCAACAGTAATAAAGAAGTCCTTTTCGGTTTTCATTGCTGGTTTCCCTTGGTCGGATGCCATTAACGTCAGTGTATAACTGGCCATTTTCTCTCGATCGATTTTCCCATTGACCGTTATCTTGCCAGAAATTGGGTTTACCTGGAACACATCATCTTTATTGCCTTTCACTATTGAGTAGCGTACTTGACCATTACTACCACCATCAGAATCTGTTGCAGAAATTGAGCCCACATTGGTACCTAAAGCGGAATTTTCCACAATGGTAAAGTTTGCCACATTGACAAATATGGGGCTGTTGTCGTTTTCGTCCAGGACTGTGAAATTGACACGGACAAAGTCGCTTTTTGGTTTCGGAGCATTGTCTGACGCGCTGATGAGCAAACTGTAGAAAGCGACAGCTTCTCGGTCAAGATTTTGCTTGACACATAGAAATCCGGTGGAGTTATCTATCGCAAATGCGTCGTCTGTGTTCCCGGATACAATCGAGAAGGTGACAAGTCCGTTAGTACCATCGTCCGGATCTGTGGCCGTCACACGAAGAATGTTTGTGTTGATGGCGGTGTTTTCAAGAACGGACGCCTGGTAGAAAGGGAGCGAGAATTTTGGCGCGTTGTCATTTTCATCAAGAACCTTTACAGATACTAACACTGTGGATGACAGCGAGGGTGTTCCATGGTCTCTCGCGGTAATCACCAGGTTATAAGACACGGCTTCTTCGCGGTCTAGCTTCTCAGACGAAGTTATAACTCCGGTTTTGGAGTCAATTGTAAACTTCTTGCTATCGCCTGATGTTATCTTGTAGCTGACAAGTGAGTTCACGCCTTTGTCTTTATCCGTTGCAGTAACGTTAGCAATCGGCTGCCCTGTTAAAATACAATAAAACACCCAAAATATTTATTAAGCTAATAAATAGTCTATATTTCATTGACACAGTTGCAGACTCCATGCAGCATTAAAATCATGACGTATATATGTCCAATAATCGTTTCATAACTTTTGGAGGATTTTGTAAGATGTTAATGAAGAACCAATAAAAGAACAGAACATTAGCAGATTTGAAATAACTAAGGGAAATCGACTCTTTTGTTAAAACACTCTTAGTCCGATGGTCAAAATAACTTTCCTCCTAATGGCCTCGATACATTTTTACAGCTAATATTTAAAATAATTCGACTGTCAAGACTGTCAAGAGCATTTCCCAAAAGCGATCACTTGGTGAATTCTCACGACCCGAGTGATAGAGTATGTATCGATATTACAGGGAGAAATTTGATTTTGGTCATCCTCGAGACTAAAGACATTATGTCACGGGGTCATTCCAATCTCCCTCGATCTTAGACAGTCCTTGTTACTTTTGTTTTATAAATACCCCTTTCGTTTTTTTTTTTTTTTTTTTTGGAGGGTTCTTTCGATTTGACGCATTGACACAGCTCCTTTGAATTGACATCCCCCCCCACCCCTCCAACCTCCTAAAATCAGTTTGTTTATTTGTTATGATCGGTAAACAGTTTCCACTGATGTTAGTGAGAGCTGCTAAGTAAGACCTCTAAGGTTACCATGATCGCTGTTCGGATAAAATGGTACAAACAAATGTCATACCTGATGGAAGGTTTTCCATGATATTCTTGGAATAACTCGCTTGTGTGAATTCCGGTGCATTATCATTCACGTCAATAACCTGGATAGTTGCATTGTGGGTAACGGATTTAAAGCCCGTATCAGCAGCTTCCACAGCCAAAATGTACTTTTCAGTTGTTTCACGATCAAGCTTTGCCGCAACCGTTATGAGTCCACTTTTATTATGAATTTCAAAAGCCCCACCCTTATTTCCACGCAATATGTCAAACTTCAGCTCATTTCCATCGGCGTCTGTCGCGTTTAGGCGTACAACGCGTGTACCCACGGCAACGTCTTCGCGGATCTTCGACACTTGTGAGGAGGTCTGGAAAACAGGAACATTGTCGTCAACGTTTAAGACAGTGATGTTGACTTGCGCAGATGCCGAGTTCGCTGGAGATCCACCATCCTTTGCAGTGACAGTAAGGATATAGGAACTGGTCTTTTCGTAGTCCAAGGGTGTGGCGGTGTGAATGAATCCGCGTGAATCGATAGTGAAATTATCTCTGCCCTTTCCTTGGAGATCAAACTGCAACTGACCATTAGTTCCTTCATCGTCATCCTTTGCCTCCACCTACAAAAGAAATGATATCTCTCTTAGCTTTTTCAGTCGTCAAATAGTTCACACTCAATACAACTTATATAGTCACAAAATTGTCATTTTATCGTCACTTTTTATAACATTACAAACAGTACTACATGAGAACACTGCTCAATACCTTTCCTTTGAATGATCACAACCAGGGTTTCAGCCAAAGACTTTGAAAAAAGTTAGAACCACCTTGAACGGTACAGTGCAACAGTGCCACATGAAAGTACTACTCAGTAGCCTTCAGTTGAATGGTCACACACTAGGGTTTCATCCACAGACTTAAGAGTTTCAACCACATTTGGATTAATTGGTCTCTTTTGATATTTCATAATTATCTAGTTCTCATTCTTTATAGTGATCTTTAATAACAACTGCTTACCTTAAGGACCGTAGAACCAGACGAGGCATCCTCACTTATGCTGCCATAAAACATCTGCTGACTGAACACGGGCGCGTTATCATTGACGTCATCAATTATCACCTTGACAACCACGCTGGCCGACAACGAGGGCGTCCCAGAGTCCTTTGCTACCACTGTAAGAGAAAACTCTGCCTGGACTTCGCGGTCTAGTGCTGATTTAACTGTAATCACACCAGACGAAGGATTGATCTTAAAACTGGAAAGAGGAAAATAATAACAAAGTTAATACAGAAATGGAGGCGTTTGGCTGAACATGCTTCTCCTTTTTGCTTCTCCTTGACATTTCATCTCCACGCAGTTAATTTACGGTCTTAAAACTGATGAAGTTGGCTGCAATAAAGCTTTGTTTATGACATCTTAGCATGCTCAGCCTGACAGTCATGTAGTTTGTATGAAAACATGAAATAAAGGGTCATCGAAAACATGTCTTCTAGCAGCGTCCATGCTCAGTGCAAAATTGGAGTGTTCATATGTAGCCTGTTGCGTACTCTCAGGGCAAAATGAACTGGTGAGCAGACACAAAAATAACAAACAAAACAGAACAAAGTAAAACCTGTAAAATATTCAAGAAAGCGAGAATGGAAAGACGGGCGTTTTTTCAGTCTAGTTGTCTCCTCGTTTATCGTTTTCCCTTATCAATGGGGTTTTTATTTTATTTTGCACGTTTTTCAACGGTTTGTGTGCCTGCGATTTAATTATGTAAACCTCCAACGCTTGAAACACTTCGTTGATGAATCTTGGGATTGAGTCCAACGCTAAAACTACGGTTTATGCTTAACGAAGTCAAGATTAAGAGAGTGAGATAAAAGGCGAAGGGGAAATTCCACGAGGTTGAAAATCACTGCTTCAGTCTCACCTGTCACGGGAATTTCCCGCGGAAATGCGATAAGTTACCATTCCGTTAAGCCCGGCATCTTTATCTGTCGCTGTCACTAAACCAACTACATGAAACTTCGCTGCGTTTTCTAGAACGTGAAATGTGTACATGGACTGGTTAAATATCGGTACGTTATCATTTTCGTCCAGAATATAGACTACCACGGACGTTGTAGCACTAAATGAAGACTTGTCAGCTCTCGACAGCCCGTCCTGTGCCTTAACTGTCAAGTTGTACACAGAAATGGTCTCTCTGTCCAATGTACGGTCGGTGGTTATTTCTCCCGTGCCCTAAGGAAAGACAGTTTTGAACTATTCATGGATTGGAAAGAAATAACAAAGAAGAAATAACGAACAAGCATACAGAATAATTTAGAATGAAAAAACGACGAAAAACGAACAGTGAACAAACGAGTAACGAACAAAAGAACAACGACCGACGATCACTGACGAACGAGCTAGAATAAATAACAAAGAAGTGAACAAAGGAAAACGTACAAAGAAAAACGAACTAAGGAACGACGAACGAGGATCGAGCGACGAGTGAAATTACGAACGACGACCAACCACCAACGAACAAACGAACGATGAAAAAACGAGCAAACAGTAACAAAGAACAATCAACAGGGACGAATAGTCATAAATCACAAATGATGTTTATGGCGTGAAAAGAATAATATCGAAAATTAAATTTGATAGCGGGTTTTATAAATGCCATATTTAAATTAATAATTTAAATATTGAATATTTCGGTATTAAATCATAGTGTTTCGACGACAAATCACGTGATTTCTAGGGTAAATGAGGAAACCCTTTTCAGAATTTACGTTGAAATCTCTTATAATTTCTATTCAACTCACCGTATTTATCCCGAAAGCTTTGCCAGTATCGCCTGTTACGATAGAGTAAAACAGCTGACCATTCGCACCAGAGTCTGCATCACTAGCGGTGACGTAACACACAGCAACACCGCTGGCCAAGTTTTCAGCAACAGTGCAGTTATACAGTGACTTTGGAAACAACGGCGCGTTGTCATTAACGTCATTGACTGTCACCATGACATCAACCGATGACGTCAAAGGAGGGCTTCCATGATCACTTGCGGTCACAACAAGAGCGTAAGAAGTCTTCGTCTCGTGATCAAGGGTCTGATTAAGAGTTATTTCACCGGTGTTATCATTCAGGTTAAACTTGCCTTCTTCATTACCGGTCTTGATTATGTAAGTTATCTCCTTATTTTTACCCATGTCGTTATCTGTAGCGAACACTTTTTCCACAGACGTGCCTGGAGCTGCGTCCTCGTCAATGGACGCGCTGTAGCTCGGTTTGTCAAAGAGAGGTTTGTTGTCGTTGACATCTGTAATCGTTATTTTAACATCCACGACAGAATCTTTCGACGGATTTCCACCATCACGAGCTTCCACATTGAGAGTATAAAGATCCCTGCTTTCCCTATCGAGTTTTGATAGGACACTGATAACGCCTGAGAGGAAGTGAAGTAAGAAAAAAAATCAAACAAAGAACAGCGATCAATTTATGATCTCTGCTATTTGGGGAGTTAAGTTGAAGCCTAGAATTACCGAGCTTGCAAATAATTTTAACGAAATCTTGCAATCGACAGCATGTATCCACTAAGCTTTTATATGGTTTTGTCCACGGTTAGTCTGTCCACAAAACCTCTATTGTGTCTTGAGTTCGTCGAGATCGCAAGCTTAGCGAAATATTAACCCGGCGCGTGGGATACAAGGGGGTGGGATTGGGTAAAGATGGCAAAAAAAGTAAACGCCTGTGGACAGACTGTTCTAAAGTTAAATTTACCACTATTAATCTAGGTAATCGAATGAATGGGAGTGCAATTAAGAATTTATACCACGAGTGATATTTGAAAATTCTCTCAAAATTGCACGAGCCCTCGTGATATTTGAAAATACTGTACGTGGTTCTTCTGTCACTGAATACTTCATTTAAACCTGACTGAGAGTTCTCTATTGTGTTTATTGCATCTGAGGTAGCACTGACCTGTATTTCCGTCAATGGAGAATGCTTTGCCGACATTACCACCTGTAATGGAGTACACCACTCTGCCTCTGGGTCCCGAGTCCATATCTGTCGCATACACTTCCCCAACCCTCCCCCGCAAATCAACTCCTTCGCTGACAGTAAAGCTGTAACTGGACTGATTGAACGCGGGCTCATGGTCATTCACGTCTTCAATCGTAACCTTCACTGTCGCTAAAGCTGACTTTGCGGGTTTTCCATTGTCCGATGCATTCACAATCAAGTCGTATTGTGCCTTGGTCTCAAAGTCAGGCGAAGTTTTGATCAGCAGGTTGCCTAGAAAAAACAACCATACTTACTTAATTTTATTCACATCCAGCGCGCGCGCGAGGAGAGGGGTTGCGGGGGGGGGGGGGGGTGGGGGGCAGGGGAGGAGGAGGAGGAGGAGGAGGAGGAGGAGTAAGTTCGTGCATCATGAGATGCTGGTGAAAGAGTTTTCACTCACGTGGCCAGCACACAGGCACATTTATTGGAACATAAAGAAAGTGTTTGTACAAGAAAATAGTTCAATTCCCTCAGGATTGGTTTGGTACACCAACATGGCCACGGTTTCATTGTTTTGGAACACCAATATGGCTGCCGTGACGTCATGTGAAAACGGGTTATGAACGCGCGAGTAAAGAGAATTTTTATCACAGAAATAAACGAGGTCTTTTTCTCGGAGTGTTTTCTAACCGAAATGAACGCTACATTGACTCGTAGGGGAACAAATTTGCGAGACAAACCACCCCTTAAGGACAAACAGAAAAACAGGACTTAATATTGCCATGTGATTACCTTTTCCATCGATTTCAAAAGCATCTCCAGTGTCGCCTTTGTCGATATTATACGAAATTTCTCCGTTTGATCCAGAATCTAAATCTGTAGCTGTTACCTGAAACAGAATGTTTGCTCGTTTAGCTAAAGCATAGTCAAAGAGTAAAATGGTTAGGAAGGTCGGTAAACATCAAAGAAGCAAAGAAACAGGCTAAGATTTATGTTGAAGGTCCCTGACCCTGCACATCTTTTGTTTTATGCACGCTGATTGACTATGCACAAATTACATAATCGCAATACTTCTGTTGGCTAGTTGTATGAGAACAGATAGCCACCTTTTGTATTTTACCAGGTTTTGTGCAGGGTCAGTTCCCAAAAAAGCAAACAAAAACATACAACAAAGAATTTTGCCATGTTTCCTCACTATTTCGCTCTATTAACTATGGTTAAAGTTATTTCAACCTGACAAAAACATTTACATTCTTAATTTACGTATTTCCTTTTCACCCGGCAATCCACCAAAAACGACATTATCAAATAATTTGACACGAAAACCACTGCCTAATAACTACGAAGTAAAGAGTGCGTTTTACTTGAAGTTGAAGATAACCATTGGAACTTTGAGTTTTAAAAGATACAGTAAAACCTCCACAAACGGCCACCTCTCTTAGGTGGCCGTTGTAGAGAGGATCGATTGCATCGTAAATTTTAAATCTAGAGGCAGTTGGAGCTTGGATCCAGTATACCTTAAAGAAAGATTTTCCTTTTGCTGTATTTTCTTGCACTGTCGCTCGATATGATGACATGCTAAACACTGGCGTATTGTCGTTCTCGTCTTGGACTTGGATTTGGAGCTGAGCGGAGGAAGACAGGGGCGGGTTTCCTCTGTCTGTTACCCGGATGTTGAGTGTATAGCTAGTCCTGTAGGGAAAACAATGAGTATTACATGGCGGGAGTTTTTAGCTGAAGCAATGCACCGACGTTATTGAATGCTTCACATAAAACAGTAGAGACTAAATTAAACTAATTCACACAGCGCAGGTGAGGTGCATTTTGTGTGAATCTAATGCCCACTTATTCTAAATTATCTTACATGGGCTCGCAAATATTTTTTTGTCCAGAATCGGTCATTCTTCTATGCGTCTGTTGCAACTTTCGTTCCTTGTGAGTACTCCTAGAACAATTTGTATTCGTTGTGTTCTAACATGGTCTTCAACATTTTGTGTCTTCTTGACCCTTAACGGTCAGTCGGCGACTTGGTAAGAGAGTTTCATTAATTATTGTAATTTCATTTATATACCATTTTTTCATGACGAAAGGTATTGAAACTTTCCTGTACGCTGCTCCCATTACCTCGGTGCATATAGGTTCATAACGACCCTCAGGGCTTCAGACCAGGCATCACTCGCCTATATATCTATGTGCATAAATACTCTTTGATTTGCCTCTTACGCTATTTAAGTTAACCAGTCGTATAATTGATACCTTATTTTTACCCCCACCCTGCCCCCTCCCTTTCGGCGACGTGCCCCTCTTTCTGCCCATCTCTATCTTGCGATTTCCTTAGACTAAATCTAGACACCCATACGAAGCTTTGTCTTAGATATCCGTGGCTATATTCGACCTGAAAATGGTATCTGATCCTTACCTTGTTTCGTAATCCAGTTTGCGGGCGAGCGTTAAAGCGCCTGTTTTTGCCTCAAGATTGAACGAGTTCTGTCCATTCCCTGTGTCTATGTAATATCGCAGAGCAGCATTTACACCTGCAAGACACAAAATTACTCTCTGTGTGTAAGAAAGACCAAAGAAAAAAACTAAGACAAAGGGAAAAAGTTAAAACTGGAAAAATAGGCGGATTATTTGAGAGGTAGGGAACGGTGTATGCTTTTACAAGAATTGATGTAATCACGTGGGAAGTCTGATGAAATCACGTGAGAACCCTGATATAATCACGTGAGAGCCCTGAGGTAATTACGTAAGAGCCCCAATGGAATCACTTGAGAAAAAGACTGGAAGAAAGCTGGAACATCGACCACAGAGTTCTATAACATTCCAGTGTCCAAAATTCCCACAAGCGTTGCCATCAATTTAGGAAAGCATAAAAAAGCAGTTGTTTTAGTTAGTTGTGAGCACTAGCGGCCAAACATAGAAAAAGTTCTGCATTATTGTAAAGGCGTTGATTTCTTTGACTGCAACACCCTCCCACCCCCCGCCTCGGTCTTGACAAAATGGCTTCATATGCACCCGTTTTTGGACTCGTCGAGGGCTTTCCCTCCACAAACTAACGGGAAACGTGAGATCGCTCGACGATATGAAAACTGGTGGGGAGGACGCTTATGGAGACTAAAACAAACTCTTCGAGTAAGAAACTTTTCAAAACACCTCAGCGCCACTTTGAACTTTAAGTACTGTTTACTAACCTTGATCCTTATCTGACGCAGAGACAGTGAATAAAGTATCCCCAATATTCTTCCCTTCAGTCACTTGTTCTGTCGCCGGTAAGTTGTTGATTTTAGGGCTGTTATCGTTAATATCTAAGATTGTAATATCCACCGTGGTCGTGTCGTGAAGCGGGCTTTGCCCATGATCAGTGACGCGCACAGTTAGGCTGTACGATGCTTTGGTTTCTCTGTCAAACGTCTTTTTACTCGAGATAGTTCCAGTCTTTTGATCGATTGAAAATGCGGCCACGTCGCCAGATTCTAAACTGTAGGACAGCTCGGAGTTCGTTCCTGTGTCGGCATCTGAAAGAAACAGTCGATATTACAAAAAAATTGTTTGAGGCATTGTGGCCGTTCTTGAGTAAAGCATTGCTTCAAACCCCCAAAACTACTGCGGAACAAAGCGTTCTGGCCCATTTAGGCCGGGGATTATCTGCGGTTTCCGTAGCATGAAGCAACTACGAGTATTTTTACTTCCTCTTGAGGTTACACCGTAGGGTTACAGTCCCCTTCCCTCCCCCGGACTGATTTATTTCACCTGTATCCTTTATACACCTTATAAGCGTATAGTGTCTTGCCAAAGAACACAACACAATGGCCCCTGCCAGGCTCGAAAAAGGACCGCTGGACACGATGATCAGCGCGGAAACCTTACATAACAGCAACCAAAAAACAAACAAACAAACAAACAACAAACAAACACATAAATAAATAGATGGATTAAAAATAAAACAAGAGACACACCAGAGGCAGAAACTTGCAGGACGGTACTTGCCACAGCAATGTTTTCGTGCGCAGAAGCCTTGTATGACTTGAAAGCGAATGTTGGGCTCTCGTCATTAACATCAAGGACCTCGACTTGTATTCGTGTCGATACCTTTAGCGCTGGCTTTCCGCAGTCCTGAACCGTGATAACTGCAGTGTAGTGCGATTTAAATTCGCGGTCCAATTTTGAAAGAACTGAGATTTGTCCACTGTTACTAATTGCGAAAACTTTTGTGTTCTGCGACTGTTCTGTGGTGATCTTGTAAGTTAAAGAGCTACAGCTCGTGTCGGGATCTTGGGCTTGTATCACGCCCAGCTGGGCGTTACGGTTGTTATTTTCCGCCACCGTGTATTTACAAGTGTTGTTACGTGCGCAGGCTTCCATAAAATACGGAGGCTCGTTTACATCTTGCACAATGACTGCAAGTGTGGCAGTGTCGCTCTTAGGAGGCTGTCCGCCATCTTGAACCTTAATTTCCAGAGTGTATTTACTTTTGGCTTCAAAGTTTAACATTTGAGTAGTTCTGACTTCCCCTTTGCTGTCAATGGTGAATCTGTTACCGTCATTTCCTGACGTAATGCTGTAAGTAAGCTGAGCGTTGGTACCAGTATCTTTGTCAGTGGCAGTAACCGTGGCAACAAAGGTACCGCTGGGTTTTTCCTCTAGTACAGTGGCTGAATACTGGGCGAGGTCGAAGGCGGGCGCATGGTCGTTAATATCGCCTACGTTAACAAGAACAACAGCGCGACCTTTGTGGCAGCGGTTTTGTGTGTTCTGCCCAAGAACTGTTAAGCGGTACGATTCCCGTGTCTCGCGGTCTAAAGTCTTTGTTGTTCTGATTGTTCCAGTGTCTGGGTCAATTGTAAAACATCCCGGGTTCCCCTCAACTATGCTGTACTTGAGCCTTATTAGAAAAAGAAAGAAATTTGAATATATTAGTTCGTATTATTTATGGTTAATAAATAAAGAATGTAAAACAAGGTACAATACTATCATGTATAAGTAGAATTCTACTCGTATACTAATGCAAGGCTACAATCTAATTGGCTGAAAGAGCGTACACTATCAGCTCTCAGTAGAATTCTACTAGTATACTAATGCAAATGCCGTTATCTGATTGGCTGAGCCATTGAACACTATTTAGCAATTAGTTTGCAGTGGCTTGGTGTGGCCGAAAAAATTGCAACGTTTCTTTGTTTGTCTAAAGTTTTGAAAGAACATTAAGAAACAAAGGAATAAACAAAATTCCTGAGAAAAATTAAAAGGACGGCATCTACGGTTTTTTGCATTAAAAAAGATCGAAATTTTAGGTCATCTAAGAAACATTTTCTCAGTTTTGCAGCGTTTCGGCGGATCATTTAAAAACAAATGGGTAATACAATTTTCTGAGAAGAATAAAAGAAAGACCTTCACAATTTTTTGACTTTTAAAACCCGAGGAATGATTGTAAGAAATGATACGCGCGCACAAATTTCAAATGGCAATTCAATCCACATAATTTTTTTTTTCTAAGAGCGTGAAATTTAATACTTGAGCTCATAATCTGATAATTTGTTAATTATACTTTATAGACCCGCTGTAGTAAGGAGTATTTCCTTCAATGTTGAGCTTGTAAAAAAGGACAACTAAAAAGCGTGGTTGTCCTTTTGTCATAACATTTTTTACAATAACTGTCTAATTTCTCGAGCGCTGATTGGCTCATTTTTATCATCGATAAGAGTACAGACGGATAAAAATCTGACGTCAATTTGTTAATTTGAGCAAGCGTACTTGTAAGCGTATGGTGTGAGGTTCGTATCTAGCACCGTGACAGGCGCAGACTGTTCTTCTGTGACACTGGTCACGTAAGTGTCTTTGGTAAAGAGAGCATCCCACATGGACAGCTTGAATTTATTGCTTTGTTGTTGGCCTTGGACAGCGACATAGACGATCTGTGAACAAACAAATATGGATTTCTAAACAAACATATTAATTCAAGTTGAGCTATTTTTGTTGTTAGCAAATCAGGTTGCAGATATGAAGTAGACCAAAACGCAGCAGCACAAAACATGACAACTTTATATGCTTGCTTTAAAGTCTTGGGCATGACACTTTACTCTCACAGTGCCTCTCTCTACTCAGGTGCATAAATGAGTACCGGCTAATTTAATGCTGGTTGGTAACCCTGCGATGGACTAGCATCTCATCCAAGGAGGAGTAAAAATACTCCTAGTCGCTTCATACTGCAGAAACCGAGATAAGCTCCGGCCTAATGGGCCACTTGCCTCGTGTGCAGACAGTCGCTTACCCCTCTTATTTTTACCTTTTATAATCATGGAGGTCTGGTTTCGAGATTGCACGGTTAACGAGTTACAGGTAATAAGTCGAGTTGACTTATTCGAGCTTCAGCAAAATTCAGTGACAGTACCTCTTTCATTGGGTGACTTACCTTGTTCGATGTAGATAGAGACAGAGAAATGGCACGAGGAGAGACATTGCTTTCATTCTTGGACGAGGCAGGGTCCATGGGGCCTGGGTTAGTGCTGGTTAACGATGCGTAGAGATGAGAGACTCCTACAAAAAAAAGGAAGAAAAATTGCGACCAAGTTCAACACTTCTGAAATTGGAAAACAGAGTTTGCTGTTAAATTTGTTTCATTACATCGCTTTTTTTGTCCACCATTGAGGCGTGAGCTTGATACACTTGTGATAAGTAACTCACCTTCGATGTCCCTGACTTCAACAGATATTCTGTTTTTCGCCACGGTAGTGAACTGAGTTCTGAAATATTTAAACGTGTCGCTCTCAACAGTCGTGATTGTATCGTCACAGGACGAGATCGAGGCACCCTCTAAGAAGGATAGGACAAGGCTAAAGTTAGTATTTTTGATATTCATAAGCATAATTAAAACTAAATAGATGTAAATGGGATTAAGTATTGAGGCAACGAAACTAAAGAAAACACGACAGGATCGCCTATAATCAGATATCTATACTAGACTAAATTTTCGTTTTTGACGTTGTTCCCCTAGGTCATTCAGAAAAATAACATTGAAATCCACGGAAGCCTGAGAAACCTAGTTAATTAATGTAGGATAAGGTAGAAAAATAGCAAAGAGGTACATATAATAAGGAAAAAGACGACGGAAGATTAAAAAGGGTTGTGTCCAACGTCCAAATTGTATCACAAGAGACCTTAAGGTCATTCCGCTGAAATTGAACCTGCACTGAGATTTTTGTGAAACTTTGCCTGTCGATTAGTTATATTATAGGAACTTATATTTTGAAATAAAAATGAAGGGTCCTCATGTTCGTTTAGGAGCAAAAGTACCTTGTTTATACCCATATAAATCCTTATAATAGCACCATGATTGCAGTTACGATTGCTTGCTAAATTCACGTTTCCGACGATTGCTTTTTGTTCTACACTGAGAATTGGTCCATATTTATTTTACACAGAGAAATTTATCACTCAATTCAAAACAACAGAAAAAAAATGATAGGTCACCATATTCGTTTGCGAGAAAATGACGATTTACCACTATGGCGAGGTCCAGCTGTAAAGAAAAAGCCGCCATTTTTTAATGCGCGCGCGCTAATCACGCGTGAAATGATACGCAGTAGGGATGCGCAATGCAATACTGGGGAATGACCTTAAAGGAGCTAAGTCACGGTTTGCGCATATTAAAAAGTTTAGTCTCAATTTCTCAAGTTTGTCGTTCGTAATCCGTGTCAATCTTCTCCATCCTTAGCCATCCTTGTTCCTTCATGGTTTATCATTATCTCTTTGGTGTTTTTCTCTCTTGTTAAACTGTTATTTTTAGGTTTCCTACCATTTAAAGGTAATTAATTTTGTATGTGGCCAAAATAACTCAAATTACAGTAACTGAGCTCCTTTAAGCAAACCACGACGGCAAAGACAACGAGAACGCCACCAAACAAAAGGTTTAATGAGAAAAACAATGGCTAAGCACGTGCGTTATAAATCTTTCTACATTTCTTTGCCGTTCTCTGCACAACAACAACGTGAAAAAATTAGGTTCTTCGTATTTTGAAGAACGCGAATGACAGCGGCTAATTTTTCGTATTTTTATTTGGAATCGAACGCTGGCGTTACATATTTAGCTTGAGCAAGTTCTGAGACTAATAGGCGCACGGAAAAGATCTAGAGATTTGTGAAATTCGAAAATAAAATATATTAATTCATTTTCTACCAGGCGTTGTCCTCGGGATCGCCGTCGTCATTGCTTAAGCTCTCTACTTACCATCGCAGGACACAGCACTGAGCTTGTCCACCCAGCCAGCCAAGTCATTAAAACTGTTCATTCGAAACACGTGTGTGCTATCGGGATCCGAGGCAATGACGTTCAGTTCCGCAGGGTTGACGTAATTACCCACACCAATGGAAAAGATATTCACGCCGAGCTTACGCAGCTGATTGGCAGGGCCGGCCACGGCGCGCCCATTAGAGTAGCCGTCAGTGAGCAAGACGGTCACCTTGGGAATTCCTTGGTCTGGACGCATGCCCTGCGTGAAAAAAAAAAAAAGCTGTCAGTGATAGACAAATTTACGTTAATTATAGCCTGCGAGCAGAGTACATGTGAGAGCGCTGCCTCTTCACCAGAATCCCCGTCGCCAGATTGCTTCGCTCGCGAGGACTCGCTGTTCGCTGCTTGCGCTGACTGATTTCTTTCTCAACAATGTTTGCCTTGATTTTACATTTACAAAACCTTTGCTTTAATTAGACGTCTTTCATAGCTTGTTTTGTGAACTACATATCGTTTTACTCACAATATTTTTCCTGGCGTTATTCTTATGCAGGTAACATAAACGACATGTATTTTCTTTGATGACGATATTAACTTACTCTCCTTGAAAATAGCCGCCGAAAAACGTTTTGAGCACAATAATTAAGCGCAATGAAAGTGCTAACATTTTGCGAAAAAAAAAAGTTTTGTAGAAAGAAAAGAACGATAAAGACCCATCCCAAAAAAGCACCAAAAAATCGCTAACAAAAGTAAACGCATATCATATGTCAGGACTTCGATATTTTTAATGATTACGCCAGGATCAAGGGAGGGGGGAAGGGAGGGTAAATCACTGTGTTTTGAGCTCCACTCAATGGGCCGACTTACCTGAGATTTACTGAAAATATTCTGGCGTGTAAAATCCAAAGCATCCGCTGTATAAGTCCACCCCCCTCGGTATCCAATATAGCTAACTGCGTTCTTGATCGATGACTTCGTGTAATACGCTTTTAGATTGAACTCCAGTCTTGAATATGTTGAATACGTCACGACAGCCACGTGTGTCCCGGATGAACCAATGTTGAAAAAGTCCACGACATTTTTGACAAAGTTCTTTACTTGGTTGAAGTTATAGCTTCCGACACTGCCTGAACCGTCCAGTATAAAGGCCAAATCAACTGACGTTTGACAAACTGGGAAGACAAAGAGAAAGGGACAAATATTAACACTGTTGGTGCATTCTGCAGAGCGTTTTGATGCCGGGTTATCTTTTTGTTCCCATACAGTGGAAAATTTAGCATGGAAAAAGAACTTATTTCCCAAGCAAGCAAGTAATCAAGCATGCGAGCAGCAAGTAAATGTCAGCTCGCAAGAAGATTTCTTGTGACAAGTTTTATTTCTTCGTGTGTACGAATCGCCAAGAAATTATAAAATCAATGAAGCTTTGGAATGCCATCGTATGCAAAAGTACTTCATCTTCGAAGAAAAACTTAAGAAACAAAAATTTCTTGGTCGTTTATCACTCAAACTCTTAAATGAATTTTAAGACGAAAACTATCTGACTACCTAATGATAAATTTGATTGACTGATTGATTGATTGAACTTAAAATTGCAACTCACTCAATCATCCTCTTCGCTCTTGTGAGTAGAGCATAAGGCTAAAAAAAACTTGGAACTAGCAAAACTGAGCAAAACTGAAAGTGGCGAAAAATCGCGCGCACTTTTAATCGAAAGGAAAATCTACCACTAACGCAAAGGCTCTCGCCTTTTCGGATTCTAAGGTTTGTAAGTTCATGATACAATGTAACTTACCATCTCGGATGACACTGGCATGAATGTATGAACTTGTTGCGTAGTGAACCCAGTCAAATCCAGCCTGTACAGCCAGGCCTGCTAGAGTGGACAGTTTTTTTCTGTCGCCGTCGGAAGTCTGGAGACGAAGGGCTCGTCCTGAAAGGAAAAAGTCAATAATCAGTCATGCATCAAATTGGTTACTTGTGTTAAAGACAGTACATTGTGTTATCACAATGTTAACTCAGTGCTGTCCTTTATATATGACGTTATTCAGGGCGTTACTTAAATTTATTGGTCGGCCAAACAAAGCTAGATACAAGTGACAATTCACCTCTCAAAGCTCTCTGTTTGGGTTTGTCACAGAACGGGTAAAAAACGTTGCGTGACATCGACTAACGCTGCGTTGCATCATAGTTTTGTTGACTCTTGAGAAGCCTATTTTGAAAGATAAATGCGGGTGCAGTGTGTTTTTTCATGGCGTTCTTTTTATGAAAGATGCAAAGTCAATAAGGATAAAATATGCGAGGGTCAAAAAAATAATGGGAACAGATCGAAACCGTTGCGTCACGCTCAAATCTCCAACGAGAGCCGTACAAGTGTTTACGTAGACTTTGACTCGTGACCCTAAATCATTCCACCTCAAGAGGGATTGTGTGACGATCGCATGAAAATAAAAACAAAAAAATAATAATGATCACGAGAGAAACTCGCACGCTTCGCGAGACCGTTATCCGCCTCCACGCGCTCATCTAGACACGTTTCGAAAGGCCACTCGAAAAATTGAGATTTGCATTTTTGTTAATTCAATCTTGTTTAAAAACAAAGCGAATCAAGAAGGTTTTGATTTCAAATATAGAGTTTTATTTCAAGGTCAAGCATCAGTTTTAAACATATTTTTAAAGAAAACATGTTCTGAGATTGAACTGCTTGTTCCCCTTACTGGTTTTGGTACATTGCTTCAGTGCCAGTTATGAGAATTTGGCTGTAGATCGAGAAAATGTCTTTTAAAAAGTGAAAACCAAAGGAAAAAAATACATTTTCTCCTCATTAAAACTGCATGTCCTTGAACAACGGAATCTAAACAACGAAATTTGTAGCTTGAGCATATAGTGAAACACCTTGCCGCAATTTTTTTTTCCTGATTGCGATCTTTCATGATGTTTCATAGGTCAAGTCGTTGCACAATCTTGAGACGACCTTTACAAATTTGTTTCGTCAAAATGAAACTTTAAGCTAATGTACGTGGGCTATATGTTTCATACCCTGTTGACCTTTTAACGCAGTTGAGAAATAGTACGGAAGACGATGTCCCAGTGTTTGCTAGAGGAGTAAGTTGTATGAACGTAAAATTAAAAATACATTGAAAATCATACTGAATTGCGCTAGATACTTAAAGCTATTAAAATTTGTCGGACTTGGTTACGTTTAATATAGCATTAATGTGAAAATTTTATAATTGTTAATTAATGATACAACCTTTAAATGAGTGATGAATGAACTTGTGTTTTTTACTAACCTTCGTAATGTAGCGAGATCGGCGCCTGAGGAATTATTTGATCTGTCCAAGCCAACAACACCTTCAGCTTTGCATTACTCCACTGTCGTTTAACTCTGGAACCCAATACATCCAACTTACTTTTAGCTCGCGCCGTCATTCGTCGACAATCGTCGTTGGCAAACACGATTTCGCTGTTGGTGTTCCTGACAAGGATTTTCCTAAAGCGAGCTGAATTTCTTTTGATAATGTCTCTGATATTTCCACACGTGTCTATTTCTTTAGCGTTTGGATAGGTCTGTCCTGGTCCGATCGATCGAAGTGCACCGTAGACATATATTTCTTCGCTGATAAATCCCAACAGAAGAAGTTTAAAAATCGCCGTTGTCATGTTGTACAGCTTGATTACGGATGGTATCAGAGCAATATTGGAAAACTTCGATTCAAATGCAAGGTTTAAATGTCCGATTTATGGTGAAACGCAGATTTCTATGAAATGTTCAAACAAGGTAGATTGCTTTTGTGAGTTGAGGAACTGTCTTGCAGTATAGTTGCCAAGGATCTGCCCCTAAAGTGTAACACTATGCGGTATTTATACAAAATGCAAACAATAGGTGATTAACCTTTGGTTATTCGCACAGTTCCTAATTTCATGCGTCAGCCAAATTCCTTTTATGGACAAGGCTTCCGCTAGACTATTTGTACTCGTGTGACAACCTCTCCTGAATTTGAAAAGTAAAGAACAAAAGCTTATAAGCAGAAGGAAAAAAAATTGTATGAGTGAAGCGAAACCAGTGACACGTGTTGGATCTGTTTCAAAATGTATTCAACTCGAAAGCGATTCTCCAAATATGGTTCCTGGGTCAGTCCTACGCTAAAAGTGTTGTTTCTACATCTCGTGATTCTAGGCTACAGGTTGCGACACGAATTTAACGCCCAATTCCGGTTATAACCACTGCACTTGACGGACGTGTCAACAAACCGAAGTTATAAGGAAAACAATGGATCTGGTTTAGAAGTCACGATGTGATTACTCAATCATTTAGTCCATGACGATTTCAATTCTAACCCAAAACCTTAGAAATAGAAGGTATCCAATTTAGAAATACCTAAATAACAGGTTTAAAAACCAGCTTACTAAATCCTGCTGATTTCTAGAAGAAAAAGATATATATCCCCCCGGCGGAGACTGGATGACAAACCGTAGAAATGACGTTCGTTTTAAGAACTGGTCGCGTTTCATAAAATCTAGGGTACAGGGACGTCACAATCCACAATCATGCTAGACTTAAGCTCCATTTGCGCGACCTGTTTCCTCCGAGAAGACTACTAGAAAAGAGAGGGGAAAATAGGCCATTATAAACAGTTTCGAAAAGGGAGACCCGGTGAACAGGAGACAATTGCGTTCATTGGTGTGTTTGAATGGACTTTTCTGCGTTACCTAATCCTTTTGTTTTAGACGTTCAATCATACACTTTTTGCATATATTAGTTCATAACTTACCTTGTTTTCGTTCGCTTAAATAAGTTTTAATTTTAATCCTCGGCGTGTGCGGTACGAATCGGAACTTCTTGGACTATCCCGTTTTACGAACTGCACGCTACCAAGGCTGGGTCAACCTCGTTCCCAAGACGAATGGCAAAAAAAAAGACACAATTTATCTACAGGGTTTTTTAAATTTAATTCTAATCGAAGAGTTTAACAAAAGATCGAGCCGATCGAACAAAATGGAACTCACAGAACAGTTTCGGGAAATGTGATCCGAGATTAACGTTCGATTTTGAAAACCTAACGGTTTGGAATTCAATCGGCCTTATCTCTAACTTTCCCACAGTGCTCTACTATTTTGAAAACACGGAAATTCACTTTCCAGCTCATGACACACTTAGATTTTGAGTTTTTCGCTTTTCGAAACCATTGTTTTAGAACTTACGAGATTCCGTCTGAATTCGATCATTAATTTAAGCCGGAGAGATTACGAAGATTCTTCGGTCAGCTCGTTTTCCCAGGCATTCTGTGTTTGCTAAATTCCGGCACCTTTTCGGGAAACAGCCGGCTGTAAACAACGCGAAGATGTATAATTGAAATATTGAAGTGTAGGCGAGCAGTTTCTAATAATTGACTGTGTTTCTTCCTAGAGTCTGCCCCACCCCGTGCTAATAGTACGTCAACACTACGGGAATCGGTCGGAATTAATACTTTTCTTTTGGGTTAGGATGTGAGTCGGGTCAGTCCCCGCGAGAAAAAGAAATGGGCGAGGAAAATCCAATACTGAATGTGAGCGGAAATTCGCATGTTCAGACCGTATCGGAAGAACAAGAATAGCAAATGATTAACACCATTTTTGCTTAGAATTCTTTTATTTTGTTTTATTTATTTATTTATTCATTCATTTATTCATTTATTTACTTATTTATTTACTCATTTATTTATTTATTTGTTTATTTATTTTCTAGGATTTTCCCCCACTGGCAAAATTAAGAACCACTCTAGGGAGCACCTGTCTTGGGGGTGAGACAGGTGTCTGATGATAGGTCTCGTCGAAGCGCATCTTAGCCAGAATTAATAACCTTATATAGGCTGACGAGCTACATTTGAGTCAGGTCTCTGCTTTGATGATTGAATTAACCCTTCGATCTTCAGATATGCTGTGTTTGAAATGCAAAATACCGGGCCGAACCGAGGCTAGCTTAAAAAAACATTGGTCGACTGAGGCATTGTCGAAAATGTCTGCGGTTCTATTTTGTCTCATTCGTTTAGTCAACATCATGTATACCTGTCGTGTAAATGAAATGTGGGTGTTTTTTTAAATTAATATTTTAAAATTGGTATTAAAAACAGACCGAGTTCGATACGAAGAAGTTGGGAATTCTTCAGGTCAAATGTGACCAGTAAACGAGGGCGTTTTATCAAACCTAAATAACTTACCGAAAACAATTTCACTTCATGTACTAGCGTCAACGTGACACTTCTTCTAGTCCTGACCACACTGACCGTTCCATTTCTCGCAATAATTGTGTCATCGCTGTGTACATCAATCAAAATTGACAGATGTCGTTCGCATTATCCCGCTAAAAATCTGATTAGCCGGCTCTACGTTCGGGAAAACCCTGGGTAAAATCTATTGACAAAATTAACGGAAGTTCGTCATTATCGGGTTGGTCAACGACACAGACTGTAACGTAGTAGATTAGTTACAGCTGATCGATCTGGGAAGTTACTGTCTGCACGGTTGCTTTCCGGGTTTCTGCTCCCACAGGCGACAACTTCCCGCCGGTAGGGAACGGTTCGTGGGCGTGAATGAACCAGTGAGGATGGCTAATCCAATGCCTGGTGTGAGAGCTTTTTCGCCAAAATGAAAAGAACCTTTTACGATCTGACAGGTTTCGTAAAATTTTAGACCCTAGATCTGTAGGGGAAAATGTTCTATTAAATTCGATTCCATTCTGTCCAACTTTTCTTACCTCGTATCTACGTACTGTGTATACCCTCCAGTTTGAAATTTGCAGCATCATTAAACTGCGTGACTGTGGGATATTTTTGGATATTTTTGGGATTCTTATCCCACTCTTCCGCCGGTATTAAATTAAATTATTTTGGGATGGTCCAGACCAGGATGTACGCATCTCCGAGCAGCTGCATTTCTGGTGCAGTCACAGCTTTCATTCACAATGACTGGGTTGTTATTTGTTTAAAAACATTACCTTTATACTTTGATTTTCTAAAATAGTATAAACAAAGAGGTAAGAAATATTTAAGGGTCAGAAATCAGTAACAAGAGCAGTTGTTGACATCTTAGTCAGTTCAGTCCATGTATCAGTTTCAAAGTTGCTATTTCAATCAGGTTTATGTGAAAGTTTAGGGCTAATCCGATTATCGTCCTTTTACTCAGTTTATATATCTTTTAAGAAATTAGATTACTTACTTTAAGCCTCTCTGTCTTAATATAGACAGTTCAATTCGTAATGAAAATGTTTCACGTTCAGCTATGTAACTGCCGTTTGAGGCTTCAACCTGAGGTATGAAGGCCAAAATTTAGCCGTCAGGTGAAAAAATGGGAAAATTTTAACTGTGAGCCTTAAAAAATGTTAACTGTAAAAAAACGTTTAGCAATGAAAGTGAAAGGCAAATCTCATGTGGAATCATTAGAATGAGACGTTTTAAAGAAAAATGATTTTACCCTCAAACACTCGTGTGCTTGCGTTATGTGTCGAGTTATGGGACACACTAAAAATACTCGGTAAAACTGAGGTCAGGAACATTTTCATCGCAAAATGTGTTACGTTTGACGCTGGCTTCGAGAAAGCGTTACGTAATGAGCGACTGGTCTTTTTATGAAACTGCACTAAAGAAACAGAAACTGTATAGGTCCCAAATAAAATCATGCAGTCATCATCAGAGGACAGATAGAAAAAAAAACTCAAATTAAAGTTGTTTCTAAGCTTTTGATTGATAAAAAGTCTGTATACGGAGCCAAGTTGCCCATCAGGCCGTACCTTATCCCTCTTTCTATGGCATTAAGCGACTAGGAGTATTTCAACTCCTCCCCCCCCCCCCCCCCCATAGTTCGTTGGTGATTTGTTCCCCGCCAGTTATCAACCGATAGGTATCTCGAGGTCGCGATCTTGTAGTAAATTGATTTTTTTAATATCTTCAAAAGTTCTGCTAAGACTACAACTGTTTACTTCAAACTGAATTCCTTGAGTTAATCACTGATTGAAACACTCGTCATTATCTTATCCCTAAAAGGTATACATAAGAATGGAACTCTGTGTGAGCCATTCAAACTAAGAAAGCATTAGTACAAATTGATTTGTTAGAACATTCATTGCTGAACTGACTTAATACAATTGCTATTAAAACTACAGAAAGTTAAAAGAAATTAAAAGCCAGTCAATCAGTCTGTGAGTCAATCATTTAATCAATCAATTAACCAGTCAGTCATTCAAACAGTCAATCAATGAACCAACCATTCAAACACGTCCTGCGTGCCAAGTTGATACAGGACAACGATTAACGATACAACTGCACTGCAGTCAAATCTGCACAGAATAGTATCTGTTTGAGCGGTTTTCAAATGAGTGTCTTGAAACTAAAACCAAAGTAATCACTCTACCCAATCACAAAAGACACCGACAATACGGTAAACCAATCAAAACTCGACTGAGTAACTACGTGCAGCTGACGGAAAGCGCGGGAAAACGTGCGCGCGTAAGTTACCATTGGTTTTGGTTTTACTTCTGATTGGATGAAAAACTGGCGCCAATTTTTTAAGTCAGTCGGAAAGCGCAGTTGATGCGAAACCAATTTCTTTCTGACACTCAAATGAAAACCGCTCTCTGGGAAATAAAATGCCTTATATACCTTAAAATCCAGATTAAAATAAGGGGACTAAAACGATACACTGTTATTTATATTTTCTTAAAAAAATTCTTACAGATCATGAACAATTTTGAAGGTCTGGATTCATTTATTCAGTATAAAATTAATTAAAAACAATTTACATTAAAGTACTTTATATTTTTTTTCTCTAATTAATTAAGTTTCGTCGCCAGGAACATTCTAACATCTAAGCTTTAAAATGATATTAAAAACTTTCTTCTTTTTTTTTTTTACAGATCGAGACAGTTCAAAGTTGACGGACTAACATATTTATTTTTACAAATTAAGTCACGGTTTCATGTATGTAGAAATTTTAAAATCGTATTTTATTAATTGAGAGATTGATTCAATTTCATTCAATCAAAATAGGAAATAAAAAAGTGGTTTTCACAGAAATTGTAAGTTTGTAAGTATATATTCATTCGTTTTCATTAAATTCGATACTTTCACGTTTGATCCCCAGCAATGTAAAGAATCTGAATGTGAACATAACATACTGAGAACAGTAGCTTCCATACTCCTTTCAATCAGCTAATTATATGCCAAACAAATCAACGGTAAATCACTGATTCAGTTTCACGTCTGATCAAGAAACAGCTCGCAAAGCCGATATTAAAGTTCCTCGTTGTCGATAGCCTAGCATTTTCATGTTCATATCTCCCTAAGAAGCTTCAACAGCGCTTGGTTTTCTATTCTTCATCACAATGTCTCCAAACCTGTAGATAAGCTTCTGTCCTTCCTCGTGGAACATAATTTGACGGTCGTAGTAATAACGCAGCGCCCGACTCAACTTCTCGTAAGTCATGTTTCGTTTGTTTTTCCGCTGTCCCCACAGTTTGGCTGCAAGCTTGGAGTCGACGAATCTAAAAGTCCCTTCCTCTCTTGAAACCCAGCTAACACAGTTGTTTTCGTTTGTATCGAGAAGCTCCTCGAGGAATTTCCAAAGCACAACTTGTTTCCTCACTAGAAGCATAAAAGATGGCATTTTAATGCAAGTTACAAAGACATCGAGCCGTACTTTCACGTGGTTCTTTATATTGTGCTGTACAAGGTGATTCTAGTTTTAAGTCTGTGGATGGAAATAATACTGGTGTGCGCCTATTGAGCAGTACTACCCATATTGTACTGTTTATTATGCTCTACAAGGTGGTTCTAACTTTTATGGTCGTGGATAAAACCCTAATTTGTGACCATTCAAATGAAAACTATTCAGCAGTACTGTCATTATGTACGCTGTACTGTTTATTATGCTGTACAAGGGCAGTACTTTCATATGGTACTGTTTATTTTGGTGAACAAGGCGGATCTAACTTTACAGTCTGTGGATGAAAGCCTAGTGTGTGACCATTCACATGAGAGCTAATAAGCAATACTTTCACGTGGTGAAAATTACTCCAAATAAAAAAAAAAATTGAACTTTGTCCAATTTCTAGTTTGATACTGGGAGAAGTGGACGTCACAAATGACGAACATGTTAAACGTCTAAGGAATTTCTAATACCTGTTGGCCTGCACGGCTTTGCTGATGATCCCAAGGTAGGGCGGAATGCATAGCGAGAATGGCAGCGACGAGTGCGGCGTTCCTCTAGAAAAAAATAACGAGTCTGAAAAACTGGCAATTACTCTAGGAAGTACTTTAAGCCCAGGGGTATACTCGGATGTATGCAGCCCCGACCCTGAGGATGACTGCAGGCAGGCAGTCAGTCAGTCAGCCACCCAATGAGTCAGTGGGTGAGTGCGTCAGTGAGTCAGACATTCAGTCAGTTGGTCGGTCGGGTAATCCGTCAGTCGGTCGGTTGGTCAGTCAGTTAAACATATGTGGATGTGGAAACATCTCATTTAACTTCAAAGATTACACTCCCTCTTGCAATGTTGACACATTGCCAAGCTGAAAGGGGATAGAATACAAAAAAAAGTTATCATGTTAAAAGCCAATTTGGTAGATATTTCACCAGATTCTCATGACGCACTATTAAGGAAACATATGGAAATCAGTACGGAGAATTTTCTTTTAATATCGACTTACCAGCCTGTTTCAATGCTTCATCTTCTTTCGCATGAGATTCTAATTGGTTATTTTTGTCGTTTTCCATCTTCGTCTCGTTTTCTGAAAGATAATTTAAAAACGCACTTGACTGCATGACCAACTATTACTCGATATATCTTCCTTGAACAAATAAAGTACGTTTTCAATAATTAAACTCCAGGCCCTAGTTGTCAAAATTCCCGTATAACGCTATCCATCGGATAAACGCTATCCATTGGGCAAGTAATGGCAAAACAAACTACATTGTCCACTGCATGGATAGTGATTTATCTGATGGATAAACCTATCCAACCTTTGAACAACAAGGGGCAGAGTTTTAAGGTGACTTTATGTGAAACACTATTAATTGGTAACGCTGAAATCGTTCAATCTATTCCTAGATGTTTTTACTCCAGGTTACGTTAAGCGTTCCTAGATAAAAGTTATCTCGTTTGCTTGCAACTTAGACTTATCTGTTCTCTCTATCTTATTTTTTCTTTGACTTTGTTTAAAACAAAATGGGGGCAAAAATAAAGAAAATAAACGATTTATCAGTCCTGTAAACTTACAAGTGACTTTGGGTCTTGTAATTAAAGTGGCTTCAAAACTCCTCTACAAGCTCAAGTTTCGAGACCACGGAAAACGTAATCAAAATTCTAGAAACCTTGTCCAAACCGCCAAATTAAACAAAAGCCTGAGCTTAATTAATCAGTGAGGGAAAACAAGTATAGTAACTTTTTCTTTGAGAGAAAAAAGTTCATTCCAACCTTGGAATTGTTGCTGCTGCTGCTGTTGTTGTTGTTGCTGTTGTTGTTGTGGCATTTCTTCAGGCCTTGCCAATTCGTTCCCTTCGTATGTCAGCTTCTCATCTTCTTCAATGCCAAATTCAACAACATCGTTGCTAATTTCTTGTTTGATCCTGGTTTCGATCACTTCTGGTTTTGGTGTCGGACTCGGCTCAGGCTCTGGGGTCGGCGGCGTCTGTAAGGGACTGGGTTCTATTGCGTTAAGATCTGTGAGCTCGTTGAATCGTTCAACATCATTTGTCATCGGAATGTCAGCTATAGCCGAGAAATCGGGCATAGTATCGTCATAGAAAAAGTATTGCTCTAATAAATTTGTTGTTTCCATTTCATCGGGAAAGATGTTATTTGGAAGAAGCCAGACCGGTAAATCGCACGGCGGAGTTAAAGGAGGATATGTTGCCATTTTAGCCATCGAAGAACTTGCCTAGAAAAGTGAAAACACAGTAGAGAATTTTTAAGTTTAATTATGTCACTTTATGTTTTCGCAGAATGGAAGTATAGGGCTTTGCCTTAAGTTCCAGGGTAGATATCTAGATCACACTGGCATTTTTCTTAAAGAAGTAAGGTCATAATTAAAGCCAATTTCAACTCCGACCGACTGATTACGTTTTCACAGATTTTACTGAAATTCTACAAGAACGGCTGAGAACTGTGCAAGAACTGTAAAAAGCCCCGAAAAGTCAAAAAGGGGCATTCTTTTTTTATTTATTTGTTTTTTATTTACAACACTAGCTCTACTTACATTATATTGCTCTAATTATTTACACTATTTAAATTACAATGTCTAAACGACTTACACTGCTAACAAAAGGGGCATTATTGGGCAAAGTTGGCGCAGATTAAAGTGGATTACCTTTGGGTAAATTTGAAAAGCTTCAGTCGACTTCATTTTCAAGCTTATCTCAGTTTGTATGAAAGTGTCATTGGCAATGTTCAGAAATGATTGGTGTTTGTTGTGATTTCTCCCATAAGAGGCTGTTGCTCTACCCATGTGAAGTCAGTTAGAAGCTAACATTAACAAAACTAAATCGCAGCTACCTAGGATACCGAGACCTATCCCCTCAAAACGAGCTTTTTGGGTTGGATGTTCTTTCAAGTGTATTATTGGTGCTGTTATGATGTTACGCCTCTGGAATGTTATGACAAGTGACTCTTGGCGTGCGTTGTACAATCTAATTCCTCGACGGAAAGGAAGAAAGCACTCGCTGAACACGGAATAATTTTGTAGTTCCCAGCAACAGGAACAATTCAAAAGGTTTTTGACTAATGAGTCGTTTCTTTATTTCAATGTGTGTTTGGCTATTGCGTGCTTTACATTATATGCATAAAATGTTGTGGCGATAATGATTTCATCATATTAAAGTTAACGATCCCCACCCATCGACCTTGTTCGAGAAGAGTAAATTCTCTGGAGTCTGCCGCTTGGCCTGAAAGTATTAGTTGCATTCTTTATATAACTATGAACTAAATAATGATAGAAATACCAATATTTAAACCATCGACCATTAACAGCGAATAACACTATTTCTGGAAGATTTTCAATGAGTGGAAAATTAGTTTTTTTTTTGTTACTCAAGTCGCTCTTCGGATCTGGTTGATGTGCTAACATAAAACTTCAACGAAATTATCGAAAACTGTTTTGTTATCGTTAAGATAGTGGATGATCTTTACGAATCTGTATCGAAACTTTAATGCTCGTAGAGCGCTTTATGTTGGACCGGATGAATTTGCAGGTCCAAGCCTGCCAAATGATCTTTTTTTAACCGTGGGTTGCAGGTGAATTAGCAGGTTTTTGTCTTTGCTTTGTCCACGTTTATAGCACAAAAATAAGAAGAGTCCAGGAGATGGTACGAAACTGATCCTGTGTATATCAAAGTTATTCTTGCAATCAAGGGCTGCCGAAATCAAAGTCGAAATCGAAGTCATTCCGGATTTGAGCAAATTACGTGCTAATCACTGGCAAATGTACAATGAACATTTTTCCTCTTTCGTTTACTTGAAAACAAATAGCAGTAATGGCATGTTCAGTTTCTCAAGCTAGAAACGCCAGTCTTTATTCTCTGTAGTGTCGATCGCCATCATCTGACGGTATCTTGAAAAAAGAACGTACCACTTCTTAATTAATAAGACCTCTACTTTCATCATTAACATTACAGAGTGGAACTGAAGCTAAGGAGAAATCTGTATTCTATCTCCTTGTCTGGAGCTCTGTCTTGCAGGAGTTGAAACATCGAAAGACGAATTACGATCTCTAAAAATTTGGATACTCAGTTTCTGAGTGTACTTCGTCATTTGAAAGAGAAGAAATGGCTGCTCGCCTTTGATAGCTCAGTGGAAGTGAAATATTTCTTTCACCTTGTTCCACCTCGGAAATTTGCAATATCTGTTCCGTTTAAGCTTGGTCGACAACACCTCAAATAACACCACCTTACTATTTCAGAGCCCTAGGAACCTTATTTCATCAAAGACAAAAAGTGTTCCACGCACGACCCATGTCAGTCCACTACAAAATCTTCTACGTGGCTAAATCAGTCCCTTCTTATTGCTAAAATTCCGGTGAACGATCAAAATTGTGTTTTTCCATAGTCTTTAAACAAAAGCCTGTCAACCAGAGAGTTGAAGCTTAAGGTCTCTATTTAGTAAATACGTTATTGGACGAATTGCGAACTGTGGCCAACCCATCTAAGCTAAGTGTGACTCGGTCTTAGAATCATTGAATAATATACATTGTCAAAATCTCTAATTTGGAAGAATTTTTGTATATCCTTGGATTGTTTTCAAGGAACTGTAGGACACCCATCAAACTAAAACCGAAATATAGCAGTAATCTCTATGAATATATATGGTTATATGATGGACAACATCGAGGTAACGTCGAAAATTTGTAGACTGTTTCTCTTTTGCGTTCTGTAGGAAAGACTTGTGATAAACCTGAATGAATGAAAAACTTATGCTAAAGAAATCGTCCATGAATTACTTACCGCAGGTCTTGAGTCTTGAAGCCAATAAATTTATGCGCTTAGGTTTATTGGAATCCTTGCTGAATCGAAAGGCGGATGACTTTCACAACAGCCAGTGAAAACAGATTTGAGAAATATATAAGGATGAGTAGAACAGTTCGAAAGCTAGCTGAACAATCCGCAACTCTGGAAGTTAACTGATAAGATTGACGTTTTGCTGTTGATTTGTAACACATAACGTCAGACTGATAATGAATGAATCAATTACAATTAAAGTTATTTTAAAATCATTAATTTTTGAACGAGTTCCTGTTTACTGAGGGAAACCCCTCCAGGGCTGACACGCGAGGATGCTCACTCAAGTCTGAAAGAAGTCATTGTTTTGAAGACACGAAACTTGCCGCATCAACCTTTCTTTCACAAAGTTCGAACTGAACAATTGACTTTGAAGTCTACTGGCGCCCCAAAGTATGTCCTATTTGCTTTCGGTCGCAAATTGAGCCTGAAAGCATTCACGCAACATGGGAAAATGCCAAGCTTTTTAAGCGGATGTCTTTCGAAACTGGTGAGATGTTTGCATAGCTAATCCATATGGCATGCTAACTTGAATATATAGAAGAAAAAGCACACATTCCGGTCGCAGAAACATGACGGTAAATTTCATACACGTTCCAAGGATTCCTCTTTCTCAATGAGCCAAAGTGTGGTTATAACGTGCCTCTGCAAGACAAGTCTCAGCTCGCAAAGGAAACTGGAAGTTTAGCGGAAGAACTAGTTTATCTGTATTAAGAGAAAGTTTCGGACTTGCCTTAATCAGCTTCTATTCTATTGTTACAACAAGTTCCCATTCTACTGGACAAGTAACAGTAACCTTTCACGTGATCCTCATCATCTGCTTCTTCTGATCTTCATCATCCATTCCAATTGATCAACTTTTGTCTGAATGCATTAGTGGTAAATACTTGGCACACGCTGGGACTATTGTCTGATTTGTAATCACCAATTCGATCCGGTGCAATAGACCATTTCTTCATGATATGATTATTATAAAGAAAGTAACTTCATTTATTCAATTGCGGTACCCATCGGTCGGTTTTAGAACGGTTACTAGAAAATATAACTTTGAGAAAGAACACGAAGAAAAAAAGAACGCTAATCTAATTAAGATTATGATACATTGACAATGTTGCCAAAAAAAAATTTCAGCAAAACTTAATTAAAAGCTTTACTTGAAACTCTCACATTCAAACGTTCGATTTCAACATACATTTTCTTAGGAAAAAAAAATAGAAAATGACTGGAGTGTTTCAGTGACCTGCATGGTGTAAACAGGAAAGAATGTTTTTTTTTTTTCTTTTTTTCTTTTTTTTTTTCAGCACTGGTCATGCGCATGAATTTGTTTTAGGTACATGTATGCCAGTAGGACATTTCTTTTTTTTAAATTGTCCCTCCCTCCTTCAAAAGTCAAATGGTTATCCCCCGCCCAAAATGCTGCGTCATAACAGTTGTCATAACAACAAGACTGGTTTAAATTGCGCATCTAGATGTTGCCAAGATTTTATTCCAATATTTGTGTACTTTGCGGCAAAATGCTTTCATTATTTCGTTATTTTTAAACTTTGCCCGGCTGATTAGTGTATTATAAGGCAAGAAGACAAGGCAAACGCTGTCAGTGTGAGCAAAATGTCGCACCTTGTGTAATCATACCCAAGCTTGACCTGTTAAATTAAAACTCGTTAATGGCATGAAATTGCATGGTTTTAACTTTGGTGTGTGGATCAAACCCTGGTGCGTGACCATTCATATAAAATTCTCAAACTTGTAGATAATTCATCAAATTAAAACAAAGAAAATAACAACCGTGAAGGAGGTTTGGATACTAGGAGTCAATTAGCATAGATTTTGACGATTGTACTTCTCCGTTTACTCCCTAGTTTTTGTTTCCGTTTAGAATATATATCAAACACTCGAGAAAGTGTTTCATCGGCTATCCAAACACCTCGAATTTTGTCAAAAATACACCAGTGCGCGTCGTGTTTCCAAATCTCCTCTCGGTGTTTGGATATTCCGATGAAACACTGTCGTGTCGTGTCGTGTTTGATATATTACTTAAAGCTATCGAACAATGCTATTATGAAACCTTTGATTCACATATGAAACTGAGCTCTTGAGCAATGCTGTCATGTAGTTGCTGTGGCTACGCTGGACGAGGCGGTTATAACTTTCAACTACAATGTATGCAAGTGAAACCTCAACGTATTGCCATTGAAAAGGTATTGAGCATGCAGTACTTTCACGTAGTGCTGTTTATTATGCTGCTTAAGGTGGTTCTAACTTTTAAGTCTGTGGATGAAACCCTAGTGAGTGACCATTCAAATGAGAGCTACTGAGTAGTACTTTCATGTGGCATCTTTTATGCTTTACAAGGTGGTTCTAAGTTTTAATTCTGCAGATGAAATCCTAGTGTCGACCATTCAGATGAAAGCTGTTGAGCAGTCAAGAATTTAAAGAAAACGACAAAACGTTTAAGTTTGAAAGAACGGAACTTTCTTGCTTTCGGCTATCAGACTACAGCATTCGACGGATAAAAATGGAAAAAAAATGCATATATATATGGTTTACATAGTATATAATATATGGTCGCGCCTATGTTTGTATATATTCCTAGCTGCCATTTTTTTTCCATTTTTTGCCATCGACGGCTGTAGTCTGACAGCCGAAAGTTCGAAAGTTTTTGCGTTCGACGAAGTGGAACGCAAACCTAATTCTGACCTGTGGCTTTCCAGAGTTGGTTACCCTGTGCACGGTTCTAGGCTGAAAAAAACACATTCCTGTAAGGACACCAAAATGGCCACCCCGCTTGATTTTTGCAAGGGCATGTCACGGCCAGTAAACTGGTACCCTTTAATGCTAAGACATGTGGTAAGACATGTGGCGAACATGTGAGTATGTGAGCAGGCCATGTGAGCTCGTCTTTCCGATGGATCTTTCTTTGACTTCTTTCCATTCAGTCGCCGTACGCTTCGCTCTCAGCATTAGATTTTGGCGAATTTAAACGCTTCGACGGTAGCATTTATCGAAATCTGAGGAATTGTCCTTGTTTATTAACACGACTTGGCTTTGGGATGATAACCGTGGGAACAGCTACATTTTGATTGCATTTGTTGATTAGTTCCAGTCGCGACAGATAGCTCAGTCTTTATCCGGTCGAAATTTTATTGTTTGGAATCGGTGGAAAAGTACTCTGAAGGCAAGATCCATAAGACTACTTTATTCATCAGGGGAAATACTCGAATTAGTCGCACGGAGTTTGTTTACGATAAACGAGCACGCGAAACGAGCACGCGATTGCAAATGCTAGCTTAGAATAATGTACGTAATTTAAATATTCTATGAAACTTGTGAGTCTACAGAAACTGGCGGCGTCACGCAACTTATCACCAAATCGTGACCTCTTCACTAGCGTGGACTTTGACACTGTGCATATCTGACTGGAAAACCTCGGTTGCTGCTAAAAGATGTTGACTTCAGCAATAGACAAAGGTTGAAAGTGAGCTAGTGAAATCATTTATTAAGGTATATATATTAAAGTGAGGGCGTTGAACGCACTTTCATAATCTCTGATTACTACTAGTTTACTTTATATAGCCAGTGAACGTTTCTGCAAATTTTTACAAATGTATTATCAATAAGTGGTGCACTTGAGTATGAAAGAATTGAAAATAGTTTTCATGGCCTGGCTAAGCTCACATTGCTGACGGTTCTAGGGTAATACCGGCTTAATATTCATTTAGTCATTTTAAAGCTACTTTTGTCAGATTGCAAAATTGCGTGACTAAATCTGCTTCGTGTTTTGGTTGGCCCTGGTAAGTCTTTATGACGATAATGGGGTCAAAAGTCAACATTATCTTCAATAAGTAAACAAATAAATAGATACATTTTACCTTCGAAGGTGTTGTTTTTGGATGATTGTTTTTGAAAGCGATTTCTGTGTAGTAATTTAGCGACTTTTTAAAATTTGTTTTTGAGCACATCGAGTAAAAATCTAGATTGAATTTTGCATGCCTTAAATAACTCTTAAACAGGCGGAAATGTGGAAACGGCGAGAATGATCGACCATTGCTTATTGCGAACGGCAACAAACTTTATGGAGTTAAGCAAGAAGTTTTAATCACATCTTGAGCAGAACATACTGGCAAAAGCGAATAATTATCAGGAAGGTAACTGATAGTTATAATAAGTGCGACGTAATAATCCTATTGTAGCCAATTAAAAGCTACGATCCAATTCGAAATCCACCAGTCCAACAACAAACAACTCAGAGGTTGCAGTTCATGGGATTAAAAAGAAAATAACTAAAAATCACAGTATCGATTTCGTTATTTCTGAGAGACTAACTGCAGCTTAACTGGAGGCGTATTGACGAACAATTCAGTCATGCAGAGATTATGAAAAGAATTTGTCCAAGCCGGATCTGAAAGAGTGAATTTCGGCCACTCTCAGCAAGAGCCTCCGTAGAAATTATCAAGCTAATGATTATTTCTCGCCCCAATAAGCTTCCTAAATGTTTTGTCACACTAACTGTCTTTATAAAATATAAACCGCTATTATAATTATAATATTTCAAGCTCGGACGTGAAGGATTGTTCATAACGGCCTTTCGATTTGTCCTTCAACAAGCAAGCGAATTTTGTTTTTCAAGGAAGTAATTGCAAATATACGGATGGGTGGTCGTTTGCAACACGGGATATGCTATCTAAACAGTTAACAGGGCTACGGTTTTCAATACGAAACACGTTCAGGCATATTCGGTGACCCCTAGCTAGGCAACAAAATACTTTCACTATTGTTGCAACATGTACCATTTCTAACTTGCAAAACTCTCCAAAAAAGTAGCAACAAGGAATAAATCCGGCATATTAAAGCATCAAGAGCTAATGTGATGTAAACGATAAGACTTGAAGGTTATTTTATAGGTTGACCCGCCGGTTACATACTCAATGTTTAGACTTAATTACAAATCGTAATTTTAAGACGTAATAAGAGGGACGAACCTTGGACTCTTGAGAACAGCGTGCAGGTTTTTGGAAATTGATTCTTTGGTCAATGCAAACAAAAATTCACAACTAACTCACCTAATGTTTGCAATACAAAACAAGTCTTGTAACAATGAAGGTAAACGACTCAGTTTGGTCCGGCGTATTGAGTTCTCCTTCAGTAACTCCAGACACTTCTTTAGACTGTTCAATTTTAAGGCCTTCTTAAGTACGGGGCAAGAGTGGTTTGGAGTAATGAATTAACAAGAAGCCATCGAGCAAGCGAAACGAGAAGGAAGTGTTACTTTGAAGCAATAACGTTGCATCACACTGCAAATCTTTTGGGGGTTGAAGCTGATGGTCACGCCAAAAGACGATTTAAGTGTTTCACGCAACATAAGGTCAAGTTATTAAAGCAACAATATTGTTATGTCAGTTTACATCATTCTTTGATTTATTAATAACTGTGTCTGTTAATTGAAGTTTTGCATTTTAATTTGGTTACTCTGTTAACTACATACGCAATAAATCTCGTTTACCAGTTTGTATCATTAGAGATATCCTTGGGAGACATTTATTTTGATTTGCACTGTATGCACATCGATGCTTGTGAAAAGCAAGAGAAACATTCTTTCCAAATGTCCGCTCCGGTACCCGCAACCTTGACCAACAGCAGGGGGAATAGTATTTACATGACAAAAAGAATTTTTTTATCACGTTTCACGAACGTCTCAGCAGAAAGTTTCAAAGTGATTTTACCCTGGTCGTAGTTCCGCCTTCAACTGGCCCAACCACTCAGAGCGTGTGATTGACACCTTCTGACAGTTTCTTCCGGCGATCAAAATAGAAAATAAACAGACCTTGCAATTATTAGAAGCATTCCTTGCCAGATAATAAGCGATTCAGCGGGGTCTTAGCGCTCCGCATGACTTCGTGGCCTCTTATACAACGAATGTTTGCAACATCTCAACTGCGAACGTGGACAGAGCAACAAAAATTTACCAATGAATTTTCCCCTTCTTCAAAGAGATAAACTCTTCAGAGTGCGCTCAAGCTATGAGGAAGTCATTTTCATGGCCGAAACATACTTACCTAATATAGTAAAGTTTTGCGTGTCTCTGTGATATTTATGATAGCGTACACTCTTTAGAAGTATTCGTCATTGCGGTTGGCGCAAGGTTAAGCTTTGACCTAGCTTCAGCCCTTTTCAATGCAGCACTTATTTCATCTTTCAAATCTTAATTTGCCTGCCTTACCAGTTTTAAAGTTGTTTACTCGTTTCTTGACTTTATTTTGGTCGCAGTTCACAGTTGCCTTGGATTCAAACATCTTTGGTTCATTTTATTTCAAAGACACTCAAGTTGATGAGCATACAGAGCTTGATAACGATGGCCGATTAAATTGAACTATGTAACATGCAGTATTGAAATTCTTTCTGCGAATTGTTCATAGCATATCCACTTTCGAACGCTGATTCTGCTGTTTGCGAGATTAATTCGTTTGTTGTAATATAAACTTAGACGGCATTTAGCAAGAATGAAGTTGTCTTTTATGGTTCTTTTGGAAGTTTAGAACTCCTACACCTTAAGAAACCGGCAAACAGTTCGTTGTGCTCGAAACATTCTGAGTGATTAAGGAATCTGACAATAACCTTTCAAGCCATGACAACTTGTTTTTAGTGAAATAAATACACGACATCAATGCGGAACTATCTGAGAGAAGCTATAAAGATATTGGGGTCTGCGTGTTTACATATAAAGATTTTTAATTAAAACGCAATTAAAAGTCACCAGAAGACTGTCTGAGTGAAACCTTTTAACTAATGCTGAAACTCTCCATCTTTCAACTGAACGAGATTTTTACAGATTATCAGCTTAGGATGAATTAACAGTGCTAAGTGAGAGCGGCAGGCATTTGTTATAACTCAATAGCTTCGTTACAAGCAAATTGCGCCATCTTGGAATTTAGATGAAATGGGAAAGCAAACAACAGGGCAAACTGCAGAACTTATTTCCTGGATCCAAAGTCAATCTATATGAATCCTAAAAGCTTGAAATTATGCACGATAATACCAGTAACAATCGAGATATCACTCCTTGTTCACTGCTCTTGAAACTAAATCAGGAGTCCTTTCTAAGAAAAACTGGGCCAGTTTTCGGCTCAACAAAAGACAAACTCTGGGCAAAAAGGATTCTAATTCAAACCAACGCGCTAGGGAATATTTTAAATTCTAAGCAAAAGATTGCAGATTCCAAACAGTTTCTAAGTTACCAAGAAATTTCAATAATAGTTCTCCAGAGCTTTTTCAAATAATTAACTCTGTCTGACGTTTCTGGTCTCAAGGAAAAGCTTCCTTAAAAGACTTGAATCGAAGACTACTTGATTATCAGGCCAAAATTTGAGAACTCGACAATTTTTGCCTATCGGTCTCCCTCTAACTTGTATTTCATTTTTGCAACATATATAATGACAGTTTGTTTTCAAAAGTTTATGATGTTACCGTTCTTTCCCCAATTCTTTCTTAGTTCAGGTTTGTTACCATATTTTGTTAGTGTAAATTGAGGTGGCAGAACTCAGTTTTGATACCTGTGTTTCAATCTCTTTTTTCTCTAAAACCTTTGATCCTTTGGTCGCCAAAAATGGCTACACGCAAGTTAACAACACAAACTTCGGATTTTTGATAGCTAGGCTGACGTATTGCCGTTGCCATGGCAACATGAGTAAATATAAACAGGCCTTTAAAATCGGTTTTGTTTGTTTGCAAAAATTCTAGTCGTTAGTTTTTCTTTTCCATTTGCATGCAACAAGAAAATAACAATGCTCACAAGTTAGCACTATTTTAATGATAGTTTAACACAGGGATTTTTAATTATCACTTGTAAAAGGTTAACTGGAATATCTAGAATCGCCTCTGCCAATTTTCAATTTTAATTTTTTTCCATATTCCAGTTATTTGTTTTCTAAAGTATTTTCGTGCCAAATTTCGTAAAATTCTAACGAGTGGTTCTCGAGAAATAGGCGTATTTCCAAGAAAGCTGTTAAGCATTCAATCGCAATTTTTTGCCTTATATACTACGTATGCGCTGCAGTTAACTGGATTCTTTCGGTAAAAAAGAAAAATCTTAGAATTGCTGGGTTCTTTGCATCGTTACCTTTTCTAACATACATTTTTGAAAAAAAGAGTTAAGCCATAAATACATCGTGTTCAATTATGAAGAAAAAAAAAGCACAGATAGCGAGGGCATTGACCAAATAAAATGATCGCTGTATCGACGTCATGGTTGCTTTGTGTAATCCTTGTGCGCGCGCTGAATGGCATTAGTAAGAGCACGCGCGGAAATTGTGTCCGGCCACCTTAAAATCGGTTTCCAACATGACTTTTTGTTGAAACTCTCAATTAATAACTTATTTCCCTGAGAAGTTTCAAGTTCAGTTAAAAGCGACTTTCTGAGGCGAGTAAGGCCACATGTAGTTAAATTAAGGCGAAGTGTATTTCTTCTGCACAACCAGCTTCTTTCAAAATTAGTGACTTAGTTAAATTAGATTCGAGTGCAATTTTATCAGACACGATAAGGATTAGACTACTGACCATATAAAAATCCTTAAATTACATTCCAGGGCACTCTAAACCGTTTTCCCAAACGGTTAAAAAGCTAACCAGATTCACAGAATTCCTTCATGCTTCCTTCGCTAATTATGCTGACTAGATATATGTCATACATCCATCAACAAGTTTTCACATTTGCAGCGCAGCTCTTAAATTTATCAATTTAAGAGCAAATGCCCACAAAAATTAAACAAAATCAAATTTCTTCTGCAAGGCTAGAAAACTCAAATTCGCTCGTCTTTTGCATATAGCTAGCCTCTAGCAAGAGTGCAAACAGGCTGTAGTTTTTTCCTTGAAATAGTTTTGTCTTTCCGAGAAAAGCGACATTTACCATTTAACTTTCAGACCCAATTTCATGCAATTTAGCGAGTCCCAACTGGGTCGAAAATCGACTATTTTCATTCGATTCGCATTTCGCAACTATTGAGCGCAGAAAAGTTGTAATACAACCAGCTTATTGCAGAACTATTCCTTGTCCGAAAAAAGATCATTTCAAGAACACTGGATTAATCTAATTATTTAGCGGTAAACAAAACGAGATTGTTCTCCAAAATTGAGTTAGACAGTCGGTGAAAAGAATTGTCATTTTGACCAATTGCCATGTCTCGGAATTCCGAAAGATTTTAGATTCTAACTATACTAGTAATAACCAAAGGTTAGGAAATGCGGGCGAGGACGATGCTTAGTGCTTTGGGTTACTAAAAATGTGTCAGAGTTTTTCTAAGTTGTAATCAGTGGCGTATTGAGATTAATTTTTAATAGGTGTGTTATACATGGTTCTTGGGGTCATGACATATTTTGGGGCCTGAAGTAAAATGTTCCGCTTCGCGGGGCTAAAAAGATCTGCCCATAAGGGTAGCTTGAACGTTCAGCAGCACCCCCTTTTCCTTTTTGCCAATTTATGTGCTCGAAAGTGTACGTGGAGGTGTTGCATAGAGCAATTTCACTAAACCTATGAAACAGTCACCTATAGTCAAACCTGTATGTAACGGTCACCCTTGGGAAATGGCCAGGTGACCGTTGTATAGAGGGTGACCGCTGTAGACAGGTTTCCTTTAAACTCCCCTGGAAGTCAATAAATAGCATTTTTATGTGCAAATAATCATCCAATTTACGTTTTATTGACAACTTGGTAACGAGTAACAGCAACGAAATAAACACGATAAAAAAAGGCCCACAAAATGTCCGTGGTGTACTTTAAGGGAGGTACAGTGTCCTTGGATCTACGTTTCCTTGTATTCGTTACAATTTAATGGCAGATTTACAGAACAACGAACAAAAGAAATAAGCCATAAGGGTAATTTGTAAAAGAGTTGCGTGACCCCATATAAAAACAAATCACCTCATAAAATTATAAGGGAAAGCTTTTAACGTAACAATATGGATCTCCAGAAGAAGAAAAAAAATCGGTAATAGTTTTCTGATATTTCGGAGCTCGAAGCTTGATTTCATGTAGTATGTCAGTCATTAACTTTACTCAGTGTGAAAGAAAGTTCTTCATGTTCATGTATTAGTAATTGTGTTTAGTACTAATATTTGCATTTTTGTGAGACCCTTGCCTTGGTAGTCTCCTCCGCACCCGTTTTTTTGGGATGCCACGCAACGCTCTCCCCAAAGAGTTCGTGACCGTTATATACAGGTAAAACTATAATGAAATTGTGGACTCAGGAAGTCTAAAGGGTGACCGCGTTCGTTTATATATACAGGTGACCGCTATATGCGAGTTAACTTAACAGTAAATGCAAGGGACGATTTTTGGGAAGTTGTTCAGTGACCGTTACAGACAGGGTGACCGCTTTATACAGGGCCGTTATACACAGGTTTAACTGTACACTATAAAATTCCATGATACACTAGTTTTGTCGTTTTGTTTTGTTTAGTTTTACTGAAACGCTGTTTTTTTTTGTTTTTTTTTTTTTGTCACAAAGGCTTATGCATAGATCATTTGTTTGTCGCGCTTTGTCACGCTATACTTAACTTTACAACTCCAAGGACGAAAGCAGATCACAAGTCGTTCGACTCTAAGGACGAGAACAGATCACAACTCGCTCTACTCCACAGGACGAGAACAGATGACAACTCGCTCTACTCCACAGGACGAGAACAGATCACAACTCGCTCTATTCCACAGGACGAGAACAGATCACAACTCGCTCGACTCCAAGGACGAGAACGGATAAAACTTGCTCGAGGCGGACTTCAAACACAACATGAACACTGAACAGGAAACGTCTCAAGTTGACTTGCTGCTATGCTTGAGTTTCACGTGATCCAAGGTCCAAATACGCGTGATGCGCGTGATAAAATCGCTTTCTTTGCATTCCATACATTCTTAGTGGAAGGTAAAATCGAGTCAGGGCCAAACTATACAAGTTTTCATCGGTTGCTGCTCTTCTTTTGACATCATAGAGCGAACTGAGTATTCTTTAAGACTGTTTCTTTTTTTTTTTTCAATCTTCGAAATGTACATTAATTTTAACACTTCAATGATGCAAAACTTTGGCTTTGAAGATCTAGCACACTAGCCGACTCGGCGCTCGTCTTTTAAAATATTCTTGTTCGCGTGGAAATGGATTCTGATTGGTTTACGAGGATTTATCGATCGATTTTGGCAGAACAAATTTGCCCCAGATCGAGAATACGTTGCGGGCTTTCTTGAGCCCGCAACTAGGTAGGTCTTTCAATATATGTATGTAAAGTGCAGTTTAGGCAAATGATTAGACACTCGTCAAAAAATTATTCAAAATCGTTCACAAAAGACACAAAATCACGCCAGCAGCTTCCGAGTGCGTGACCAAAAGTATTATCATCGTATCGGCATATTACTTCAGTTCGAAACGTCAGCATTACCAAGCAGTATAAATATCATACACATAATAATAGCATGCTCACCTACCTCGGTTTGTAATATCCTGAAACTTGCAAACTGATTCTTTCCCCGCATATAAGCTTAATTTTCAGCGTCGTTCTTGTTAGTACTCATATCCGACTTTGAAGAAAAACAGTAACTGCCAAGTCCCATGTATGTATCATTTATCTGTGCTATTTGTGTCGTTTGATTAAGCCAGTAGTAACTGCTAAATTGTTATTCCACGTGCGACGTTCGGGTTTCCATTTTGAAGACGTTTGAAAGTCCTCCATTTTGACTAAAAATGTGTTATCCGAGACCCGTGCGTTACAACATATTTTACTTGGGAGTGAGGGTCGGGATTTCAGAGCTTTTAACAGTTACTTTTCTTTGTTTGAATTTTAAGCCACAAAGACCTGTTTTGAGTGTAGCATTTTTTCGCCTACCTAAGAAAGGAAGCCCTGGATTGGAACTAACATCGAGATATTGGAAAAATTCTGACGCTTTTTCTTTCGAAATAATTCCCACTCTACCCTTACCCTGTGTGCAAAGACTTTTGCTGGACAATATGCAAATAAGAGACGCGGAGCCATCGAAGATGGCGGCTTATTTGTTACTGCTAGTTACTGAGGATTTCTGCCTGATAGCAGGTTAAATGATTGTATTGAACAACAAAACGGAAAACATCGGAACATTTGCATGGGAACTTGGTAATATTGAGCGATTTAGGGAATTCAAAATCACCAGACGAATGCGTACCGGTTATGCAAACCTAATGGAACACCGTTGAAATGGCAGCTAGGATAGGAATGTTGTTTGACAGTCAAGACATGATAACCCAGCTAAGGTAAACATATATATGTTGGTTTATGCTTAAGTCGTGCTGATATTCATGTGGTATTTCGAATTGAAGTGATTTAATGACAAAAACAATGACGGTACTTTTGGTCACGCATTCGACTGCTGGCGTGATTTTAATTTTTTTGTGTATGATTTGAATAATGTTTTGACGAGTGCCTAATTATTTGCCCAAACTAAACTTTACATATATTGAAAGACCTTTCCAAGCATAGTTAGAATTAAAATCTTGTGGAATTCCGAGACATGGCACATGGTCAAAATGACAATTGTCTTCACCGACTGATGAACTCATCGTTGGAGAACACTTAAGTTTTGTTTACCGCTAAATAGTTAGATAAATCCAATATTCTTGAGACTGGGCTGTTTTGGACAAGGAATAGTTCTGCATTAAGTTGATTGTATTACAACTTTTCTGTGCTCAATAGTTGCGAAATGCGAATTGAATGAAAATGGTCAATTTTCAGCCCAGTCAGAACTCGTTAGATTGATGTCTGGACGTGAAACCAGTAATGTCCTTTTTCTCCGAAATACCTAGATATTTGAAGAAAAAAACTACACAGTGTTTTTACTTTTACTAAGGCCTACGTATATGCAACAGTAGGGCAAATTCTATTTTTCAAGTCTTACCGAACTATTTTTGATTCTTGTGGACATTTGCTTTTAAAACCTGATGTTAAAGGTTTGAGGTGAAAATAAGACTCGTATGCATTGAAAAATAGTATAAGATCTGTGTTTCAAGTGGAAACTATCAATTATACTCAAATGTAGCATTTAAGACACTGACGTAATGAAAAATTCATTGCTAAGAAACTGATCGTTCTGTTAACGACGAAATTATATCCACCTTGGAGCCGGTTACAAAATCACTTTCAGTTTTAGTCAGGAGTAATCTGAATTGAATTTGTTACCAATGATTGGAGCAAATGGTTTGGCTATGCTTCTGTGCGCGCAGTTCTATTAATAGAGAAAAATAACAACCCCCCTTTTGTCCCGAGATCCACTCGATTTTCTTAGTCGTAGGGGCGTTAGAAGGGAAAACTCGCGCATGCCTAATATGCAAACAAAAAGTTCCTATTTCCCAAAACTTCACGACGAAGTAGTTTATCTCAAGTTACTTTCTTGAAATGCTAAAAGCAAATTTGCATAGAATTGTTGATTGAAATAATCCGTCTTTAATCCATCATCTCCATCGCGACTTGTGCTTTAAGATCAGCTTAGAGGTTTTGCTTATGAAACTCTTCAAACTGTTTAAATAGGTCAAGATTTAGAAATTCAAACAGTCTTAATAGTAGCATTTGTTGGTTTATTGGGGCTTCAACGTTTTCGTGATCCGGTTAAATTCGCGCTTAGGGGATCATAAAACTGGTTTTAACAGAATGAGTGAATATGCCGAACAAGTTGTTCTTATCAACTGAATTCAAATCTTAAGGTCTTACGATATTACACATGTAAAAATTTAAGTTAGGAGTAGCAATGACTTTTTAGTGCCTAAACCGTACGTCCACGTGACGTCGATGAAACAGAACGTGTCGAACAAAATGTTCCGAAGCAACCGAATTCAACTCTGAAGGTCTTACGCAACATCAGTTGAACGTCAAATTCCATAGCAGAAGAAATCACGACTACTTTGCCTAAAACGTCCTGGTTACGTTATTGAAACAGTCATTCGAGTGACGATGGGTAGAAAAAAAAAAAAAAAAAAACAGGCCAGGATGATGAACTTGCACGTGGCCTGTTTCTGTGTATCACTTTGGTGAGTGTACTAATAATAAATTTCATCACACGAATCGAGAGATTCACTGAATTGATCCGTTTTAAGGGGGTGTAAACTCGTTCGTCTTGAAATGGACTACCGTTGCAAAAGCAGAATCTGCAAACAGAGCTTAAACTAGAATTTAAACTTACGATTCTGTCACATCCTTGTACTCGAAGTTCTTGATGGTTTTTTGCCTACTTAACAAGGCTTACCTCAGCTAAGTTATCTCTTTCCTTCTTCCTTGTCGACTCTTGCACACTCTGCAGCAAACCAAACAGGTTTGCAAGAGATAGAAAAGATACGTTTACTTAACCTGTAGAGAAGATTCTTTAGATTCTCTATGCTAGAGTTAATTCCCAAGACACTTTTTAAGGACTGGATAAAGTTCAGTTTAGGCCAATCAGCGAGACAGAAAGAATAGTTTTTACATCGTTGGGCAAAGCGTGTTGCAGCATGTATATCTTGAAATCAGTCGGGAGACGGAAGTTTCCTTTGAAAATTCTCTTTGCATTTTCAAGAAGCTTCCTTACTGTGTCGTAATAATCAATTTTGGTGAATTGTTTATTGCAGGTTTGAGAAAAAATAATAGTTCCGCGGCGTTAAAAAGCGCAGTGTTTCGTGCTGAGGTACCATTGCATGCAAGATGCTTTTTATAGAGTCAGGGGAAAGAGTATTATCAGTTCTGGGGGTAAATTGTTCAAATGAATGAAATGTTCACACTATCAGGTTAATCAACCCGTCAAGTTGGGATTTAATATCTCAGTAAATAACTTGTTTTAGGATCGAGTAACTTATTGCTGTTAATTGAATTATAATGAACGTCGGTAAAATTCAAAAGTGGAGGATGTCACAAGTTGGAAATCACTGCCCCATTTGTTCTTATGATAGAATCATGAAAATCAAAGTGCTTTCGTGAAAATAGTGACAGTTAGCAGTTTGAATCATGGTAGGGGGTTCAAAGGGTTATTCTGAATATGGTACATATCATGGTTAAGACTGACAGAAATCCCAACTCTAATACCACAAAGGTAATACAAAGGAAGAAAGAAAAAAAAAACGAGTGTAACGAAATGATGAAGGAATTAAGGTGCCATAATCTAGAGACGACGAAGATAGATTACAATGTCCTCGTAATTAAATTAACTAAAATTCAGGTAAAGAGATATAAACTGGTTATTCGGTTACATTAAAACCTCTGTAAAGCCCTTGAGAAGTTGATTTCTTTTTCAATTGACTTAGCCTTAGCTTTTGAGAGGGTCTACTCGGAGGTGAGGCTATCACAGTTATATCAGGGAAATGTCCGGCATTTTTGTTAGGTATCAGTTAAATTTCATGTCTCACCTATCGGTACATTTTGCGGGTCTCATCTATCATCTGTTAGACGGAGCATGGGTCGTCAGCCGTCAGTTATAATTTTGACCAATTTTCGTGAGCTATGAGTTGAACACCTCTTTCGAGGTACAAGGGATGGGTGGGGTGGACTTAAGGAGGGTTAACACTGAAGACAAGGGGGTATATGAGAGGAGGGGGCATACGAAAATGCAAACGTGCGAGGAACGTGCGAGGTCTAAATATTTAATGACGCTTTACAAAATAAAAAGAGTAGCAAACGAACATCTGTTACTAAGGAACAAGTCAAAATATAGCAAACATGAAAGCTATACCTGGCTGAGGGGGGGGTTTAAGTCAGTTGCTCAACAGAAAAGGGTTTTATTAAAAAACTTGAAAACTCACAGTGCAGGCAATGCAGTCGGAGATTATTGCAGTTTCTGTTTCCTGTGCCCATTTATACACCTGGGTGGCGCGAGGCTCTTTATGAGTGAACTGACTTGTCCAAGAACGCAACACAATGACATCACCCTGGGAGGGCTTGAACCCAGACCACTCGATCCGGAGGCCAACGCGCGAATAATTAGGTGCATGATTAGAGATGGCCTGAGACTTGGTAAGGTAAAAAAGGTAAGTGAGGGCAAAAACGTATCAATGAATATTGATCAAAATACACGTGTAAGGCTAAAGGTCCGGTAATACGAGCAACATTTTCCTTCAACTTGTCTCGCAACATTTTTGTATTGCAAGTTGAAACACATTGTTGCGCGTATTACCACGTTTGTGACCAACTTGTCTCACAGCAAAATACAGCGTTGCAAGTCTGCAGAATTCTACAGGTATAATTGCTTAATCGTGTGTAAATAAAGGTAGCGCCTTCTTTAATATAATTTAGCATTTCAATGAAGTTCCACTTCGACTTCTGACCGTCACTTTCTTCTTAATTTTCCGTGCCAGCGAAGTTCTCTCAGTATGAAGCTCAGTGTCGTTTCAGATAGCTAAGCGAAAAGTTGTATTTTTGCGACAGTTCTTCCTGACCTTTTGCCTTTTTTCCTGCTTGTTTTGAAGGAACAAGCGAGGTGTCTCAAAGACTATGATAGCCCTCGATGTCTTCGTAAAGGACAAAGTTATGACTTTCCGAGAGTTACTGGTCTACTTCCAATTCAGGCTCGCGCGCTTCGCGACAGCCAATCACAAGCGTTGAATTCAAATTTGCTGCGAGACAAGTTGTAGCTTCAGTGGTAATACGAGCAGCAAAACTAAAATTTGTTGCAGAAAGTAGAACTCGAGTCTACTTTGCACAACATGTTGCCTCAACTTGCAACACTGTATTTTGCTGCGAGACAAGTTGGTCAGAAACGTGGTAATAGGCGCAACAAAGTGTTTCAACTTTCAATGCAACAATGTTGCGAGACAAGTTGAAGAAAAATGTTGCCCGTATTACCGGACCTTAAGGGAGAAGAAGTTTTTAGGAGCCTAGCATTTCAAATATACCCCATCGTACTATTTCAGGAAAAAAACGTGTGGCTTACTTCAAGCAAACTAATTCACAGCGTGACTTAACACGACTTACGATTCTTCGGTCATATCATTTTTGACGTGTTCCTACGCGTCCTGTAAACTTGAAAAATAAAAATACTAAAAAAGAGAGAAGCGACCTTTAGCAAGAGAGAATCAGGTAGGTACCTTGATCTGCTCTTGCCTTTAGGTATTACGGTTCAAGAGAATTTGGATCATGATCTATTGTACGGCTATACGTTATTCTCGTACCCAGAATTAGAGCCACCCGTCCTTGTTGGCCGGCGGGGCCTTGGCACGAGGAAAAAGCTGGACCGATATTTTCTACTCCTCATGGGATTTTATATGCACAGGAAACTCAAGGCTTTCACCAGCAACGAAGCTATACTTGCTAATTTGTACTTGGCAACTTAATTTTGAGGAGACAGCTTGGCCTAGTCGTTAGAGCGTTGGATTTGTTATCTGGTGGTCCCGAGTTCAAATCCTCTTACCGCCACTAGATGGATTTGTATTTGGTGGTCGAAGACTCAACTCCTCCGCGCTTGTAAATATATAGCCAGCTGATTAGCCCCCCAGCAGTTGAGATTTTTAACAAGTTTCTGTTTAATTTACAATATTTGTTTGTTTCTTTCAGTGTCCGCAATTAGGACAGCAGTGCTAAACACTTGGACACATAAATAAAGTGATTAATTAATTAAATTTATTTATTTCACCTCGATTCCTAATTTCGACGCGAAATTTGTGATCGACCTTAATACAAACGTAAATAAAGCGCTTATTTTGGCTTTCGTTTCAAAGTGTCTATAACTAAAATCTTGTGGTTGCAATGATGTTTGCATCCGTTAAGAGACTCTCTTTACTTGCAGGGCACCCGGAGTTTCCTACGTGCTGGCAGCGACATAAACAGACTTGAAAGATTATCTTTTCTAACAATTACTTTTTGTCTCGTCACGTTTTACCGTTTCATATTTCTTCACTTTAAATTTTAAAGCACCTGAAAGTATATGCAGTTGTTTAACCGCAGACAGTTCGCCCTAGAGTTTCGAAGAGTGGTTGTTTCGTTTTGAAATCGAACAGAAGAAACGATCTTTATTTATAATTTTGTTTTGCTTGATGAGGCCGAATTACGAGCGCTTCAGCGCGATTCAGTTTACTGTTTTCGCTAGGGTCAGGTTATTCATCATTATCATTTTCACCTTCAAATAATCTTGGCAAGGCAATCGTAACAAACTTAAATAGCCAATTTATTCTAAATGGCTTCCATCTGAACCAAATCCCCTACTGTGATTGGCTAGGTGTAATGGGTTTAATGCTTACCGGCTCGAGATGGCGCGCTGTGACGCATAAATAAATCATTTATTGAACAAGTTTGTTCGTTCAATATGGCTTGATATTAGCCTCGTTCTTTTCTCTTTTTTTTTTTTCGCCTTATTACAGATTTCTACAGCGTCTTGCTCCGAAAAACGCAAAAATATCGAGCCTTCTTGACCCCTCGTTTGGCAAATAACCCTCAACTGTCATCTTTCAAGTGTTTCTCTCTCTCCAGCAGTGAGAGGGGGGGGGGGGGGGCGGGGGGGGCGGGGGGGGGAAGGAGAGACCCTAGGAACAAGGTTGACTAGCCTACTGATCAAGCTTGTGTAGTCGACAAATCTAAAAGTATCGTCGTTATTTTCTTAGTTCATCTGCGGAGCTTGAGTTTCCCTCGGTGCAGTCCACAAGTGGATTTATATTTCTACATCTTGACCTCACAGTTGGTCAATAACAACTACATGCGAACTTCAATTGCGTTTTCACCATATTAGGAAAGGGAAACATGCACACGTGACGCTCGCGTGTTTAAGTTGTAATATCCTTGTACAACCGGTTTGACGAGCGAATATAACTTGACGAGCATGCTCGCTAGGTGCGAGGGTTGCCTAAGATGGAATGAATGATTTTGGAGTTTTCATAATAGTTGTCGATCTAGGCGGAAAAGCTCCAAGAATAGAAGGAAAATAGACCATATCCGTCACCGCATTTCAAATTCCACCCTATTGAAAGTAGCGCAAACTTATCGCGACATAATGAGCTGGTATGGGATTTTCAGGGATTCCGATGTTAAACAACTTGCATTATATTGAATTTCTGGGTTATTAATGGATCACAAACTTGTCGATTTAAGGAAATGACGGAAATTGATAACGTATAAAGAAACCAGATAGTAACACAACATGGTTTCTCTCTTTTCTAAGCTCTCTTGTCGGCCAAAGTCCGAGCGCGACTTCGTTCTTCGTCGTTCGCGATCGTGACTTCGTCGGCTAGTCGGCACACCATAGCCGCTATGATTAGGTCAGCCGTTTTCACATCGTTCTGTACTCAAACCTTTTTATTTTGACATCGAGTTAAAACTTTCCACAAGTCAAGTCATTTGAGCCTATCAAGCCACTGGTTAAAAAAAAGACAACAACAAAAGAAAATTAAACAAGAATAGCCCACAAACTGAACAATAAATTTTATTTTTTCTAACCACAACATTCACAATTGAAAATAATTTTATAATGTACTATTTATAATGGCTAATCCGACCTTGAAGAGGGGGTAATTTTCATATTAACCCAACAGCAACCATACCGATATGAAACCGAAATATTACAATTTTTTTTTTTTCAAAATTTTAACTTCATATATTTTGTCTCTTAAATAATCTATCTATAAAATAGAGGTCCAAAACAGACATTGGGCTACATGGCACAACAGAGTAAATATCATACTTCAATATGGTTGGCTTTCGCCTTAAGGCTGGCGATCTTTCTAATGCTTCGTCGAAATCTGAACTCTGGATCTCGAATATTATTTGGCATAGAATTCTGGCAGTCAAATAACGCGAAGTTACGGAAAAGAATTGTAGTGTGCAGTAAGTTATTCACTCAACGAACACTTTGAAACCAACCGTGGCCGGAAGCAGGGCTATCCGCATACAACTGCAGCTAAAGGGAAAGTAGATAGCTGGATAAAGATCGATGACATAAGTAAACGTGTCGCACTTGAAAGAAATCGTGTAAATGAAAAAAAAAAAAGCCTTGTCACCATCTGTCTTCTCATTGTTAATTCTGGGAAACAGTGCAACCTACAGATTATTCACTAATCTGCTAGCAGATTAGTGAATAATCCGTAGGTTGCGCAAGCAATTCCAAGACCAATGTCAAGTTTACGAACAGCGAAGCAAGAATATGGTTTGTCGAAAATAAACTGTGTTCGGTACGATAATGCGTTTGTCGTTGTTTTCCTTAAAACAATGTAAAATAAACCATTATTGGATTCGGTTTTTGTGATATCCGAAACAATCAAGGTCTCTGTTAGTGTTATCAGCCGAAGCCTTCGGCTGATAACACTTACCTCGACCTTGATTATTCCGGATATCACAAAAACCTCATCCAATAATTGTTTATAATTTTACATGAATCATACAGGAAGGCGTTACATGTAAGTGAGATGAATTTTGTGAATCCACAACAATAGTCAACCTATATTTAGCTTCCGCATTCTATTTACACGGCCGAATAGATGTTCAAACCCGGAACATCGTGTGAACTGTAGCACATGTAGCTGATGTGAATTTTTTCAAAAATTAGATCTTCAGTGCCTAGCAATGTGGAAAGAAAATGGCCGGCAGTTCACGGAATACCAGAACGGAGAAGACAGCTGCCCGCTTCATGTATCTTCCTGATTGCCGATGCATTTCTTTTACTCGGTGCCATTCATTGCCTTCTCCTCCTCAGCAAGTATTTCTTTCATTTGGGAAGTCCAGTCGTCCATTTGGGTGTCATAGAGCTGGGCAGAAGAATGCAACAAGAATGAAATTAGCATTGCCTTTCAACGAATGCAACCTGCTATTGGCAAAAATTGTGTGAGTGTACCACTCGTCATTCAGTAGAAAAACGGTTGAACTTTTCAAAATTGAAATATTCAAATTCATGTTTAAAAATGTCAACAACAACAACAACAACAAAATTGGGACCAAACGAAAGTACTGCTCAACACATGTAGCTTTTATTTAAATGGTCACACACTAGGGTTTTATCCACAGACTTAAAAGTTAGAACCAGTACCACATGAAAGTACTGCTTAATAGCTTTCATTTGAATGGTCACACAATTGTGTTTTATGCACAGATTTAGAAGTTAGTACCACCTTGTACAGCTTAATAAACTGCGCCACATGAAGGGACTGCTCAGTAGCTTTCATTTGAATGGTCACACACTAGGGTTTTATCGACGGACTAATAAAAGTTAGAACCACCTTGTACAGCATAATTAACAATACCACATGAAAACACATTGTACTTCTCAATAGCTGTCATTTGAATATTTCATCCACAGAAGTATGCATAAAAGCTAGATAAACCTAGCGAAGCAAAATAAAAAGGTTTGGCTAGATGCAAGTGAAAAGTGTAACATGTAGGTTAGCAAGTGTGTTTCCTATATACATGTACATACCTCAGAAACAAACTGCAACACTTGTCGTTTACTGAGTTCCTTCTCAGCTCTTGAGCCCCATCTGTATTCATATGCTGCCTCATCACCTCCTAGTACTTTCTTCCTGTCCACATAACTACAAAACCAAAGGAAAATAGCTTAAGAACGCATTATTCATGATGTACATGTATTATGTGTCATGTTCACTGAGAACATTACATGCAGAGCAAATGTCTGAAAGTAACCATACAGTACTGCTCAAAAGTAAGTTACCACCTCTTATGTCATTTCTCTTGAGATGAGAAACTTGTCTTGCAGAAGAGACAAGGTTCTTACATGTATCTCAAGAGAAGAGAGAACCAGTGAAGCATATGTGAGTGAAGCCTTGGAGCCGAATGGCTCATAGCTGCCAGAGCTTATACCGGTTTCTGTAGCATGAAGCGGCTAGGAGTATTTCTACTCCCCCTAGACGGGATGGTAGTCCATCGCAGGTCACTCCCCTGCAATTTGTTAGGTTTCCCCAACAATTTGCTGCTACCCATTTATACTACTGGGTGGAGAGAGGCACTGTGAGAGTTAAGTGTCTTGCCCAAGAGCACAACGCAGTGTCCCTGGCCAGGGCTCGAACCCAGACCACTCGCTCCGGGAACGAGTGCACTAACCATAAGGCCACCACGCCTCCAGTGAATCACAAATAGTCAGCTTGCGGGGCAGCAAAAAATAATAATCAAAAAAAAATAAAAAATAAAAAATAAAATAAATAAATAACTGAGTAAAAACCAAAAAAAATAATAATTTACTAAAAGGGTTGTGTCTTATAGAACTTTACAGTAATGTCCACCCATTTATACATGCTGCATTGGACTAATTTTGTACCAAATGAGAGGCTTTTCAACTTTTCTGTTAAATCCCTGTTCCTCCCAAACATGAAAACAGGTTCACCCTCTAACAGAAGCTAAAAGCCACCTTAACCATACTTTTAAGACAGTACTAAGTAAAGAATGTCATTAAATTTTAGCTTATTATTTTTATTGAACCAACCATTGTCGTACAAATTCTTGAGATATAAGTTTTTCTGGATCACCAAATATTTCATGTTCTACCCTGAAAAATAAAATAGGTATCCAAGGGGTACATGTGTGGGATACAAACTCATTTGCATTAACAGACATGAGCCGATGACAATAGTGTGAGATACCAAAGGTATCCCACACAATAAACTAAAAAGCCATACATGTATTAAAAAAAAATACACACAAAATTGCACTAAGGTCTACAAAAAGTAATTCTAATGTAGACTTACAAGCATTTAAGGCAAGAAGACTTAATGTTAAAGAGGCTTGAATTGAATATGTTCAATATGTTGTCATTCAAACGGCTTGACTAACTAGTTTCAATTGATCTTCTTCACTTGAGTAATATATTTACATGTACCTTGGTTCAATGCCAAGCTTCTTTAATGTGTGCCACAACAATGCTAAATACAAACAAATATTAAATATTTCAGCATGTTGAATTTAATACATTTTATTAAAATACAGTCAGTTTATAAGGCTATTACAAAAACATGTAATTACAGCTTTAAAGGTTTCATTTCATTTCTGACATTGTTTGACTGGAAGATGGTGGAACTAAACAACAAACCAGACATTGGATGATGCCATACAAAACATAACGTTAATGATTTCAAATAGTATGTACATGCACATGCAAATTTGAAAAATGCTTGGATATTCACATCTGTTAAGCTTATCACCTAGCCAAACAGAGTGAAACCCTCTTTTGTGGGAATAAATTCAGGTACATGTACTTACATTCGCTAATCACATGGTCAGACATGAAAATCAAGCTCAATGCAACCATTAGCAGGCCCATTTTGGGAAGATCATCTCCCCTGCAACAACATCAGTTAAGGGAAAATTTATTAATACGAAAGAAAAATACTTAACATGTATTTAATCACTTTCAAGTGCAAACTACTCCAAGTACAGAAATTTGGGGTTGGCAATTGCATTTTGGTGTGAGTGATGTTTAGTGCCTTTTGTTGTGAATATTTTGTTTAATACTGTACATCATTGTTCACACCAATGGTTAATTATTTAATATTTGCTTTATTTTGCACAACACAAAATTTTTAATTCTCAATAATATCATTGTTTCTATTTTGTAATCTTTTCTCATGTTCTATATCTATCATCATTTCATCTCATTCCTGATCGTGCCCTGCAGGACCGGTCTTTCACAGATGCTGTTGCAGCCCCCCATGACTGCCATCCCCATCTCCTTTTGCTCTCTCTCTCTCTGCACTCCTCCAGGCTGCATTAAATAGGTTAGCTTCAAATATCAGAACACATGCTTCTCTAAATACATGTACACTGTATGATGTACAGCCTTAGGAGAGAACACAGGGTACATTTTACACTTGTTTATTTGAGCTCTGTACACATTGCTGTTTATCTGTGTAATAATTCAGTTTGTTAGTTTCTTTCTCATCCTTTCCATCCTTAGGTGAAGAGAGATTTATTTCTGTTACTTTTTGGTTTGGTATAACAACTAGGAAATAAAATAATCTCTCTTTATACCAAACAAAGCTGGTTTTGTGTTCTGAATTATTGGTTTGAGGCTTATTTTGATATTCTGGGGAAGTCCAGTTTTAATTTACTTGTTTTGATAAACTTGGGTTTGGAACTGTATTTCTTGTAAGCTTGTACTTTTATTTGCCATCATAGTGTAGTAGCTGTTATTGTACCAGGGCTAGGCAAACGACATTGTTTCTGTTGTTTGTTCTTTTGGTCTCTCTAAGAGTATTGAGCCATTCATGTGGGACCTGGGAAGAGCTCTTACCTGACCCTTTGCACTGTCAGGATAAGTCTGGGAATAGAGTAACCACCCCGACAATATCATTTGAAGGGTTTAAAAGTGATGAAGGTTCTCTAGTATTAAGTAAAAATGAATTACCAGTCCATTAGCTGATCTTGTTCTTCAGTCTTAGCAGCATCTACCAAAATGTAACCTTTTGCTTTGCCTACTTCAATTTCTTCTACTTCTATTCCAAAAACCTATTTATAACAAGAAAATAATACTTAAAACTATAGTTGTCCAACATTTCGATGTTGCTAACCTAACATCAAGGTAAAAAATAATGAGTTTTATCACCATGTGAATATAAATCAGCATTGAAAAAATGTTGCAACAAATTCAATTGTCTTGTCCATGAAATGCTAATTAATCAAGATCTAAAGCCAACTCTGAATGTGCAAACTGACTCTATCCATGCAAAACTATTTAAGTGAGATCACAAAGTTACGTAAATGCCTATTATAGTAGTTCTACTAATTCATATTCACACCATGATAAAACTGTCATTTTTACTTTGATAATGATGTTAGCAACATCAAAATGTTGGACAACTAATAGTTTTATTATTTCTTTTGAAGTTTTTTAGTAAGCCGCTAAAAATAATAATTTAATACTAACTACTTAATAACCGAGAGTGAGGTCGTTACGGGAAAATCTCAAACTGAGGCCTTGCCGTATTGACCGAGCGATAGCGAGGTCAATACGGTAGGCCGAGGTTTGAGATTTTCCCGTAACGACCGAACGGTCAAGGTTATTAAGTTGTTTATTATATGGCTCATCAATAAAGAGAAAAATCATTCGAGCGGAAGTCGTCAATTTACATCCGGCGATGCGCGCGTTTACCGATTCATTCATTGTCTCAAACCTAGGGCAAAACTACACAGTCAGTGAATTTCACCACTGTATTACGTATTCCGTTAAAAACACTCATTTCTTTACGGAAAAGTCACTGTCACAGCCTCAAAAACGTATTTTAGTATCGTGGTACCACAAGTTGATGGGGAAGTTTTTCCGACTTTTGGGGTGAAACGTCAACGCATATAGAAAAGACAACAAGTGCTTCAAAATTGTCCAAACCAACCGTCTTTTGGTGAAAGAAGATACTAATGCTTCAGAATGCACTGCTCAAAATAAGCTTAACTCGATCTTCGCATTCGCTTTCGACAACATATCTTCGCCTTCTTCATTCTGGGATTTATGGATGAACATTTCAAGCCTTGTGAACGTCTGCAGTTATCAGAAACACTGCTACCGACAGAAACTGCCCGATTGTTTACATCTGATGATCCTGGAAGCTGATTTACACTTGCTTGTGTCAAAGCGAGGGAATCTATTTGACGAGAACTTTGACGGAGTTCAATACTTCGGTAATTGCTGTGACTAGGATGATAACTTATAAATTTCTTTGTGGTGTTCTGCTCAGGATGCATGGCAGATCTGCCGATGGTGTTTTTTTACTTAGCGATTTTAGCTTTACTTAAGACTAGGCAAACTTTGATTGTTTTTCACTAGTGCCTGCCAAGGTTACCGACTGGTAAGTCATCTATATAAATTTTGTTAAAGAAATATCTCTAAACTTTTAGCTACTGATATTCTCGTACTGATTTTAATCGGCTTTCATCGCTTCAATGCGCTTGAATTTTCAGAACCGGGCTCTTCCTAATTTGCATAATTCGTAATCGGCCCGTGGGCATTACGGGAGAATAATGCCCTACAATTCAGTGACAATTAACCAATCAGAGCGCGCGTTATATCGGCCACAAGCCAAAGCCATATAATAAATAATAATTAATGGCTTTCATGCAAAAAGGGCGTATATAGCATTTTGGGCCAATTTTTAATTTTTGCAGGATCAAGCTAATTTTCGGCAGACTGACTTGTTTTGACATGAAAAGCATTGTTGCGTAATTTTTTTGTTGATTTGCGCTTTGTTTTTGAGAAATAGCGTATGCAAAAAAACTCAGTTTTCCAAGGGTATCTTTTGGAGATCTTTTGTTGAGCAAAAAACAAAAGAAACCTTTGTTTCGCTAAACGATAAAGTCACCGAAGCGTGGTATTTGCTGCTAGTTTTATTATTCATATAATTACACAATTCTTTTACTGTTGCTTCATTAGGGCAAGCAAATAACGCGCTGAATGGGCCGGATTCGAGTTTGTTTTGTTGTGACACTGGTTCAATACGAGGTCGGTCAATTTTTTTTTTTTTTTTCGGTCTATTTCTCTACTTCTTTCAAAAATCAAAACATCTATTTAAAAAAAAAAACCGTGCTGTCGAAGCTGCTAAAAGTAACCGTTTAAGTTTGCGCCGCGTCAAAATCCACCTTGGAAGGATTCGCTCCAAAAGATGCAGCTCGGAAAACTGAGTTTTTTTGCATATGTTATTTCTCGAAAACGAAGCGCAAATCAACAAAAACAATGCTTACGCAATGATGCTTTTCATGTCAAAACAAGTCAGTCTGCCAAAAATTAGCTCAATCCTGCAAAAAGAAAAAAATCGACCGAAAATGTTATATATGCCCTTTTTGCATGAAAGCCTTAAATTGTTTTTAGCATGAAGCCAATTAAAAGTGCAGTGTAGGTTGACAGTTTTACACCCTTTAAGACAGTACACGTAGCTACAATGTAAATGTACATGTATGTACTATACAGTGTTCCCACAATCAGCAATAACAAGATTGACACTAGATTTCTGTACAATGAATGCAGTCTGTCTGTATGATCATGTGATAATTATTCACTGAGACATATTTACTTAAAGGAATATCCATACCCCTCCCATGAAAGGGTTTTTGGTTGGCAACCTCCCACTGCTCCAGAGTTCCAGTGTACTTTCCTCTCCCCTTCAGAATTTCCATTACCTTTCCTTTGTACTACCAAATCTCTGAAGTTAAACAGTATACATGTACAATACGAGTACACCATGGAATTGTTTTGCTGAATCTTGATCAAGACAGGGAAACGTTGAGCACATTAAAAATATATATATATTTCTTAACCTATGCTAAGTCTAATTTATTATTAAAGTATATTTGCATGCACTATGTGTACATGTACATGTCATGCTAGCACTGCACGCTATACCTGTATGTTCACATATATACCTTATGAAGAGTTGTCTTGGCCTGATCAAAGATTTGATTGAATGCTCTGGAATGTTCCTTCAGCACGTTTTTTGTTATATCTGTAAAATGGTAACATACAAGTGAGGTGCATCAAGAGCTGAGCCATGATTTAAATGCAGGACAATAATTTAGGAATAATGGGAAATTTGCTAGTAGTAAAACTACATGTACCTTTGAGTCTAAAATTGAAGGGGTGCATGGAAAAAAGCATTAAGTGACTCTTGATCTCAAGTCAAATTCTCCTTATTTATGGATTTATAATAAACTGTGCATGTATGTCGGGTAAGAAAACATAATAAATTCTTCACATTCCTCTCTATGTTAATATAAGTTACACCCTGTCTAGATGTTAACGTAATGCAACAACATAACAGAAGCAGGCGGTATGCCAGCTGTAATTCCATCTGCCCTAATTGTAAGCGTGAGACTGAAGGAGGTTGTTCTTTTGCTGTATCAGCAGCAAGACTCTGTTAAGTCCTTAAAAACTCATTTATTTAAAATGATCTTTGCAGCACAGCAACATTTGGACCATTTTAGGATTTAACTTTTTAAATTTAAGTTTTTAATCTTATTGTAATTAATATACTCGCGTCTCTCATAATTTTAGGTTTTAACTTTTATTATATTACATGTATATATTTGTATTCATAGTTTTATTTTCTAAGGGCCACAAGTTTATTAGCCTTTGGCTATTAAGTGTTTAACCGTCCTTAAATAGTCTTTATCATTATTGTTATTATTTATTATTTATTATTTATTATTATTATTATTACTGCACACATACCTCCACGTTTGATGGGATATTTTTTCCTGTCCGAAAATAATAAATACCTGACAACTTCAACAACCTGTTAAAGACAAAGAAATAGGAGAAACAAAGCAAGATGATTGATTTATCTGTACTGTCACTGACATCATAACTCTTAGTGTTAACAAAGGCTGATACATCTTTGACTTCTTCACTGATAGTGATGTTACAATAACAAATATACATGTATAAGTTCATGGTTGGAAATAATAGCAATTATAATCTATTAAATATTTTCGCTCATGCATGATTGGTCTAAACACGTCACGTGACTGAATATTCCCCGGCTGAAACTGGGGAATATCTGAGAATATTCCTCAATTTTCAAAACTGTGTGTGTTGCGAAAAAGATTTGACAAATAATAAACACAATAGCCTCCATTTGGGGTGAAAATACACTATGCTCGGACATTTGTCCTAGGACATTATCTGTTCCACGAAGCTCACAGTCTTCCTCGAGCTACGCTCTCTGAAAACTGTTCGCTCCATGGAACAGATAATGTCCATGGACAAATATGCTAGTCTATTTTCGTGCCAAATGGAGGCTACTGTTTATATAGTTTTGAATAGTCATGGTCAGGGCTGGCATTTGCTACGGATGTGGAGTACAAGGGTACAGGCGACTCAAACCTTAATGATAGCCCCGATGGTTAGCCTGAATAACACTGAGCCTGAATTGCACTCTAGTTAGCCCCCCCCCCCCCCCCAAAAAAAAAGAGAGGAAAAAAAAGACAAACCTTTCTTTTGAGTTCATCTTTAGAGATGTCTTTTTGATTTTGTGTTTTCTGACTCTGTGACTTGGTAGTCTGCGTGTAATCAACTTCTATTTCTTCATCTTCGTCATTACTACGCCTGCAGTTTGGTTCAACAGAATGTTTTCAGTTAAGCCTTAAATGCGAGGGAGCTTATTTTTAAGGGTTTTCATCAAACAATCCAGGGCTATGCAATCAAAATGGCAACTCTCATGACATCGTATACCTACAGTGTACAGCATAGGATATCAGCCTTCATTTGCCATCACTGCATCAATCGATGATCAGAAAAGCAATAAATCAATCAATAAAATTAGGCCTAATATGATCCAAATGTTGTGCTACTGCCATGCTAAACTAAATTCAAGAATTAAATGTGACTTAAGCACAGCAGTAGCACAACATATGAAACCACTCAGTTCGACAGATTGAATTAAGTTTGGCAACTACATATACTTAGGATGAGAGGCCTTGCCATGCCGCATGACAGTAGCGTCACTTGGCTACATCCAAACGGTGTGCTCTTGTCATGCCAAACTGAATATTTTTAGCCTGCTGTATCAGCTGCCATTGCTTTCCAGCATTTAAAATGGTTTTCAGTCAAGGCATACTTCTTCCGATCTTTGGCGCGACTGAATTAAATTTGACGTTTGAAACCAGCGTCAGTCTTTTGTCACACCACTGCTGGGCCAAGTCATTTCAGTTTGGCACTGCAGTAGCACAATGTTTGGACTAGGCCTTAGTTACATGTAGCTGGTATAAATTAGTATCAGTCAATCAATAATCACACAAAAGCCATTCAGCGATGGCTACTGATTGGCAAAACATGATGAAATTTGCAACCACTTGATACTAATTGATACCAATTAGTCCATTGATTGCCATTGGAAATCGATGGCAATCGATAAAAGGTCACACGTCCTCTTCACCAACTGGTCATCGGTTACCAATATCAATCGATTAATCGCTGATAGGTATCGGTTGGTATCGATTGTCATTGATCATCAATTTCATCGAGTGGACACCCTCGGATTAAAAAAAAAAGGTTTTATCTTTTATTTATTAATTAATTAATTTATTGATTTATTTATTTAAACTTATCTAACGTAAGCTTAAACTTATTCATTGTTCTCCTCTGGATACTGTTAAGTGTTGAACACTATTAAAGTACATGTAAGCTTACATTTACATGTAGATCTTCAGGATATTGACTTTCATCAACATTTGAATACTGCAGGGTCAAATTGACGGACTTTTCTGGCAGAGCACCTATATTTAAAGGGCCACTAAGATTATTGGATGTCAAGCATTACCTTGCTCGTGGCCTTTGAGATTGACTCGGCTCATCTTCCTGAAAAACAATGTAAGTTATTGAACATCTTATGACTCGATCGTCACAAATACTGCTCATTACAAACCTCCAGCTCTTCTAGTCTTCTCCTTTTGGTCTTGTCTTTCGCTTTTGGCATTGCGTTTGTATGAAAATAGAACGACAAAACCTATCACTGATTCCTCTCACATTGATTTCATGTCGATTTCCCGCCAAACTATTCGCTTGCTCAGGCGCTTATGTTTCTACGATACACTGCTGACATGAACCCGTTTTACTTGCGCCCAGTGTCCCTCTTTGAAAGACGAACGACTTCGAGTGGCTGCCAGTGGTCGTTCATCCGCTTCAGTCGTGTTACTGTTAACTTTGAATCATCGTTTCCCTAGAAATGGCTGTTGTACCTAAAGGCAAGAAAATTGTTAATGACACTACGCCAATGATATGCACCATCGAGGGTATTGCCAAGAAGGAACATGTTGTAAGAAGCAAACTTGTATTTACAGTGTTGTCTGTGCGTACATGTACATTTATACGAGATGCGAAATGTAATGCTCCGAACCGCGACAAACGTCTTATGCTTTTCGCTCGGTTATGTCGCAGGATTATATCATGAAAGTGCAACGAGGAATCAACCATGACGACTCTTGGCAGGTCAGTCTCAGCCGCATATGATGTGCACATGATTTGCATATGATGTGCGGGTTTAAACTTACATAATAGAGATAATAAATGAAAATTTGCGTTAAAGACCCATTGCTCCCGCGCCGGTGTAATAGGCTTTTGGTCATTGATCTTAAATCATCCAAATCCTGGGCTATTGTAATTAGCTTCAAGGCCCGTGGGGATTTGTCAAGGTTATTTACACAGTTCATCTAGTCATCATAACTTAAGAAACAACAGTTTTTGCAAAAGAGTGACAAAATCAGTAGTAGATTCTAATATTTGCTAAATCATTGAGTGAGGAATCAAAACTGATATATGGCAATCAGAACTGAAATCAAAATAATAGTAAGCTTGCATGTACAGGTGTATGTCTCAATTTGGCATGTGCTTTGTTGGGTGTGAAATTAGATCACACTTCTTGAACACTGGTTTCAAAAAATGGGACCACCCCATTTTCTCATCTTTCTTCCCTCAATAAATAGTGTACTTTTCATAATTTACATATTAAATAATGAATGAAACAGTTCTCTGAACATCTGCTCAGACTACAGGAGATTGAGATAGGTGTTTGATGGTGGAGGTGGTAGCTTTTGGGAAGCAGACCCGGGGAAGTGTTACTACTGACATGACAGGAATTATCTGCGAAAATCTGGTGCAATAATTAGTTACATTTAGTCTTCACCAAGTCAGGGCTTGAAAAAAGTGCCCTCTGGTTATCTGGGACAAGTAGATTTTCTTGCTGACCTAGTAACTTGCCCAGGGAAGTCATCTGTCAGCCTATATTTAATAAAAAGAAAACTAAGACTTCTGCAGGGGGGCAAAAGTTGAGAGCTGCTTGACTTATGCACTGGCTTCTTATTAATAACTTATTCAGGACCTTGACAAAACCAGTGAACAAACATTGATTGAAAAGAGAACCAACACTAACAATAGACAAAAATTGACTGCAAATCCTCTACATATGCTGTTTACGAACTTTACTTGAAGATTAAATTATGATTATTACATTGTATATTTTACACTGTGTTTTTCTGGAAGATGAAAAATGAAGGTTGAAAATTGTTTTTTAATAATTTAGTTTTGGAAAAATGAAAAACAAAATCAAATGAAACTAAAAACTTTTTCAGTTTCCTGTTTTCTCAGAAATGATAATTTTGAAAATGATGCAAAGGTTCATGCATACATGTAAATCTAAAAGTTTGTACGTCTATTGTTTGCATACTGTATGTTTTATAGCACCTTTGGAGACCTGTAAGCTAACAACAGCTGTACTTTATCCTATTTGTTAATTGAAAATAACTCATATCTACTACTTGCACTTAATAAAGTGTATTAATTATTGTTTGGCACACGATGTAGTCACTTTAGATGTAGATCGCGACGTTTCGACTGCTTACTGCTAGTCTTCTTCAGGCGATAAGGTCGACAGATTGCACGGTATCATTTATATCACAAAGGCCGGCTGTGATTGATGCATTTCGATTCTCCTATTGTTCCACTGTTCTGACGAGTAGTTGTTCCCTCAGTAGTCCACCACTTAGTTTACAGGCTGTTAAATTTCTTGAATCATACTTGGTATTTATTATGCAGACACGACTGTTTTACTGGAAAATACACCTCTCGTAAAATTCATACAAAACCACATCCGGGACTCGAGTGGCGTATTTTCCATATCCTCACTAGTGAAGATATCGATGATTTCACTGATATCAAGTTTGTATCTTAAATTGTTCTTAAATTCGTTGGTGTATCATCAAAACATCTTTGGGTCTTCCTTGAAAGTCTTCGGCAATGTCCGGTAATCTTTGGCAATCTTTGGTGATCTTCGGAAAATTTTGGAAAATGTTTGGCAACGTTTGTGTGACCTTCGGACAAGTTTTGAAGAATCTTTGGAGATCTTTGGAAAGTGGTTGGAAATCTTCAGAAAATCGTCAAAAACGTCGTCATCAGTACGTCTATATGATAAAAAGAACATTACAAGTTAGTTCGAAGATATGAATTGTATGTTCTTTTGGCAAGAACAATATCTCACTTGTTCGCTGCGCTCACTTGTGAGGTACTGTTCTTGCCACTTGAACATAAAATTCATATCTTCTCGCCACTGTGTAATATCCTCTATGTATTTCACAGGAACTATTTCATGTGAGACTTTCTTAGAAATAAAATACATGTCAGGGTTTTAAAATTTGATGATTAAGCAAAATACTATCCAATAATCACAGTTGGTATTTAATTTTTCATGTAACAGTTTTGGTCTTGTACTTACAGTATGATAACTCTATTGTGTGCGGAGCTCAGCAGAAACAATTGAAATAGAATACATTTATCAGGATTTTAAAATTTGTTGATCAAGCAAAATACAATATCAGCAACTGCCCATAATTTTTCATGTATACATGTAAGTCTTGGTCTTGTACTTATGATAACTCCATTGTGTGGAACACAGCCTTCGCTTATCACATCGAGTCCAAATCTCCTGCTCTTACTTTATCTTCCAAGCTTCTACACTGTATTCATCCATCTTAAATTCTTAAATTCATCCTTTCTACGTGTGGCTTCCCTCCTTCACTGGCTCTCTTACTCTAGACCTTGTTCATAAATGAAAAGATTAGTTCTGATTCTGTACGTCTAGTTTCTATAACTTGAACTTATATCATTATTCTTTTCCAAGGTTGTGCATCGTTATAGTGAATTTGTAACTCTACAATCAATTCTTGAGGTACTGAACAGTTTGTGTGACTTGTGTACGTGTATATAAACTTGTTTGAACACAATTTTAGTTCTTAGAAGCAGAATTCATCACACCCTCTTACTTTACCTGCAAGCAACAGATTTTTTTTGTAAAAGAAATCTAGATATAAACTACTTGAAAATGTATTGATTAACTCCTAGAGGTTCATTGTACGCAGGCTTTAATAGCCAGATGGGCATCCAGACATCCTGTTGTTTTATTTTTCATATGTTGCCTTATAAATAATATTGTTCATTAGTGCAGGCCCTAGAGCACATTAAATTTTTGGACACCCACTTTTCAAATCCTGGCTAAAAGCCTGATTGTATGCTATTGAAGGCCTAACAAGGCCTTTTCTGCTAAAAATAAAGTGTTAGTTTTACCACTGATTAAGACAATATTTTCATGTACTGTATGTACATGCAACATGCTCATTACAAATTTTGTTCTTGATTCAGGTATCTGGTATCGATCTTCCCCTGCCACCAAAAAAGGTATTTGGTAATATGGATGCCACATTCATTGCTGAACGGCAGCAAGGTCTTCAGGTAGGTCAACTCTACCATGAACACTTATGTGTATTTTGTACTCTGCAAAATGTATACTGTCAAAATTTGTTCAGTCTACATGCAATCACTTGAGATGAAGAACTTAATGTTTACATTTACACATACACTGTACTGCTTTTTACTTTTTGCTCATGGCTTTAAAAGCTAAATGTTTGTCGCCGTGAGCTACTACTTTGCTGACAGCAGCTACATGTATATATACATGCACGTGCAAGAGCTGTTTCATTCCAGTAATAATTTAATTTTTTTGTCATCACTTCAAGACCTTGAGTTCATACAGTTGTGACTGAATGCGAGTGCCCAATATATTTTTTTTTCAGAATTACATAAACTTGATATTGGCCCATCCAATTTTAACGCGGCATATTGCTGTTAAGAGATTCCTTGACCCAGCCAACTACTCCTGGGACTTTCAAGGCAAGTTCTCCATAAATTAAGTCTTGACATGTGTCTATCAGTGCTGTATAATGTGAAACATTTCATTAGGCTAATTAAAATCATTTAGTATACAGAAATGTTTGAAAGATTTTCAGTTAGTGTGAACCAGCCAAGTACAAGTACCATCATAAATGATACTAGAAAATCTCAATGTAAAAAGGCAATTTACATACATGTATGTATGTAGTTATAAATTAAAGAAATGACTACAATATGTGAATTGTAGCTTAGTGAATTGAATATAACAAACGATGTTATTTACTGCAAAAGATAGCTGTGAGAAACCTGAAAACTCACAGTTTTTCATTTACATTGTATAATTAAAGCTACATGTGTACTAGTGTACTACTATGTATTATGTACTAGTGACTGCAAAATGTAGACCTGTGCATGCTAATTAAATTTAATAATATAATCAAAATTAATTACTAACAGCTAATTATTTGTGTCAGTGGAAATTACATTAAGCTGTGTCATATTGAATTACTTCATGGACTTATGATTTCTCATGCCACAGAGATAGCCATGCAAAATGTAGCGATGTTCTTGAGATCAGTTCCAAACTGGGAAATAGTTGAACCATTGCCTGACATAGGTAAATGAAGATTTTGTCTTGCATGTGTACCAGTAGTTGAACTTTCAGACCTATGTACCTTCTTAATTACTGTTCAGTAGCATTTAAATGTAACTATTAATTACAGATTAAAACATTATATATCGGTAACAATTAGTAAGAGAAGTTTTCAATTGTCGGTGTGTCTTAAATTATTAGCATTTGTTGAATTGGTTGTACAGTCATGTAACAATAAATTACAAAATGAACTCACAAAAGATTTAATGAATAATACCGTAGTATTTAATAGAAATAACTGTGAACTTTTTGTTGTTTCAGGATGGCGGCTAAGAAAGCAGTTCTTCTTAATAAAACCTACAGATCCTACCAAGAAAGATATCAGAAATATTCTTACATGGGTATGAAATTTGATTTCTGAAAAAAGTAAAAGTTCTGATCTCTAGATAATTTTTTTTTTCGAGAGGGAGGGTGGTGGATAACTTGAAATTTTCATGGATATACTCTTGAAATACATACATTAGATCTGCATTACATACAGTTATAATATTATTATGGATAATTATATAGTAAAGTTTTGTCTCCTGTTTTCCTCTTTTAGACAGACTATGGTCCAGAGTTTTGTTTGGATGAGAAAGACCTGGAAGCAATATTAAAATTGATGACCTCTTTACAGGTAAATTGAGAAAGATATTTTTGCGCTGATTACACATAATACATATTCTGGGAACAGTAAGGACAATCCACTGTTGTTTTTCTTTTTGGCAATGAACTAAAAACAGTAGAAAGCATTCTACAAATTATATTCTGTTTACACAAAGTTGCACTATTTTTGACAAATTAATGATTTCATTTAATTTTCCTTGTAGTTTGTTGTATAATTGAATAATAGCATTTGCTCAGGTTATTAGAGAGGATAAAAAGCATTTTATAAAGTTAATATTACATGATAATGAGTTAAGTAAATGATTGAAATGAATCTTGACTAGTAATTAATATAGGAATTATTTTTACACCTCAGGATATGTACATGTAAGAACTGTCTGCATATGGGAAAACACATTTAAGCAGTGCACTTAATACAGCATAATTGCTATCTATGTAGTAATTTTAATAAATATTGTAAGGCGCTGTTGAATATTTTCGTTGAAACAGTACGGTATAAATTTTTACCTTATTATTTTATTTATTACAGTATTAGAATCAAATTAGAGCATTTAGCCAACTACATAATAGCAAATTTTATTGGAACAAAATTGAGTTAAATTACTTTTTGTTATTGATATTTTTCAGCATCCTTATATATGCCCACCATCATTTACCACAATTAATTCAGAAGGAGTCATAATTGTGAGGAATTTTATGCCGAATGGAACACTAAGGGATTGCCTGTGTAAGGTACACGTACAACTTACATTATTTTTGCTTAACAGAGTGTATTTATTTGCTCATCTCAGTTATTTCTATTATTTTATTTCAGTTAATTTTTGATCTCAACTATCGTGGTTTGTTTTCTTTGTGTTAATTAACTTTTTAAAATTATTTAATCTCTAGTCAATAACTTGATCAGTGTATTACATGTACGTACTGTCTAGGCATAAATTGAAAAAAGGGTAACTAACTTGCAGAAAATGTATTTCAATCTTCTTTGTTAATAGTGTATTATTTTAGGTTCATATTTAAGTGTCACAGTGGTAAAAAAATCACTCACCTTGTTAATCTTGGAATCTCCAGAATTCTTTTTTAGTACATATATGTATGAACTCATACTGATTGTACATGTACACTGTATGCCAAAGTCAAAAATATTTATTATTAAATAATAATATTTAATATGAATGCTAAATATTAATTGTTTTCACTGCTCCCTATAAACTTTCCTTGATTCTATATTGTAATTGCTTGCATTCCCACTGAACTAATACCAATGAGTAAATTAATGGAAGGGTTTTCAGGTGAGTGTCATGAAACCAAAACCAAACCAATAACTTACATGTACCAATTACACTACTCAGTCAATCTCAAGCTGTGGTAAAACCAAAACCAAAACCAAAGTAATTGCCTGATTACTTTCAACACTCAACTGAAAACCGCTCTAAATACTACCAATACTATCGGTATGTACATGTAACATGTTTTAACCAACATAAGGTTAGGCTTGTTTTTGAATCCCTCCATTGCGTATCAATGATCAAAATTTTTATTAGCTGTTTTTAATGTTTCAGGCAAAACCAAAACTAAATCAACTTAAGAAATATGGAAATCCAAAGTCTAGAGCTGTCTTACATGAACAGAACATTCAGCTTTTTGGAAGACAGATCTTAGAGGTGAGCATACATACAAAATTTGTGTTCAAATTAATGTACAATTCAATATACTGTATTATAATAAAGTATGATGTAATAGGCTTGTAGCAATGTAGTCTAAATGAAATTAATGCATTTGTGCTTTATCCTAAAATAGCACTTTATTAGCTAGAGAAAGTATGACAGTGTATCTTTATCCCAAAATATTTGTCATAGTCGAGGAAAAGGTTGTTGTTGTTCATCGTGGTAGATGCAATAATAAAATGTATTATCGTTTGTCACACGATGTAGTCACTTTAGATGTAGATCGCGACGTTTCGACTGCTTACTGCTAGTCTTCTTCAGGCGATAAGGTCGACTGATTGCACGGTATCATTTATATGACAAAGGTCGGCTGTGATTGGTGAATTTCGATCCTCCTATTGTTCCATTGTTCCGACGAGTAGCTGTTCCCTCAGTGGTCTGCGGTTGTACCGTTCTCCTGTTGTTGTGTTTTTTGATCGTGGGCATCCATGCTTCAGGAATTTCAATTCCACTATCCCTGTTGATGTCATTAGGGTGAAGTCTTATGTGAATAGCTTCCTTGATCCTACGTGTGTACCAGTGAGGATCTCGATCAATAAACTTGACCTCATTCCAGATAGGATAGTGGCCGGTCTCGTGGGTGTGTTCAGAAACGGCGGAGGTCTGGGTACGTTTAGCCGGGTTGACGGTGTCCTTTGGTCGCACTAAGTGTGACCGAAGTGTCGTGTCGGACTTGAAGACGGTGCGAATGCCTTGTTGTTCTAGGCAGCGGCGGAGAGACTCCGAAACTCCTTGGACATAAGGTAAAACGGCGGTGGATTTAAATTCCGCGACGGGCTCTCCTCTTGGGGTTGTTCGTGCCTTTGTGATCTTCTGTACAAACGAGGAGGGATATCCGTTAGAAACAATTACAGATGACAGATGTTTCTTCTCTCCAGCGATTACTGATGGTTTGGTCACGAGACGTTTAGCCCGGTCGTACAGACACTTCACAATACCGCGCTTTACTGACTGAGGGTGGTGTCAATCATACGCTAGGTACTGATCAGTATGTGTTGGTTTCCTGTAGACGCTGGTGGTAAGGCGGCCATCAGGTTCTCTATAAACTGACGTGTCGAGAAAGGCGATCTTGCTGTTATTCTCGATCTCCATGGTGAAACGGATTGATGGTTGTTGACTGTTTAGGTGTTGCAGGAAGACGTCAACTCTGTCGCGATCCAGGATGGTGAAAGTATCATCTACGCAGCGTTTCCAGATCTTAGGCTTGCAAGGTGCGGACTCTATTGCTTGTTCTTCAAATATCTCCATGTAGAGATTAGCAATAACCGCTGATACAGGGCTCCCCATGGCTGCGCCGTCTTGTTGTTCGTAAATCGATCCGTTGTATTGGAAGTACGTAGATCTTAATACGAAATCCCAGAGGTCCGCGATTTGAACTGGTGTAAGTGTCGTGCGGTCAGCCTTATCGCCTGAAGAAAACTAGCAATAAGTAGTCGAAACGTCGCGATCTACATCTAAAGTGACTACATCGTGTGACAAACGATAATACATTTTATTAATATTTGTCATAGCTGTCTTGTTGAATAGTTAGATAAGACACTTGACTAGATGTACAGCTGTATTTATTAGCTTTGCTTGCAAACAGAGATTCCTGTAAATGAGAAATTGTTTTATTTCACATGACATTCTGGTACACTAATAATACATATATATGTACAACTGTAGCTTACTTTACAACAGCAAGCAGTTCAACACCACTTGATGGGTCAGACTAAATTTACAGCCTGTTGGCTCAGTCTGAGAGTCTACATTACCTTTGGTATTGTTCTTTATTTTTCAGGCATTAAAATTTTTACATGAGAAAGGGATTCCCTATGGTTAGTATTGTCGGTGGGGTCACTCCTTTTAATGAATTTGTCTCCAATGCAGTGACAGGTGCAGTGTATCATATCTTGAGAAACCTTAAACAATTCAAATTTGCCTAACAAAACAAGTGCATACATGTACTGTATGCATTAACCACTGACTGCATAGTGATGATTAATCTTTAAATTCAGATATTTTTTGGACTAAAAAAATATAACAAAAAATATTTTACGATAACTGCAGAAATTATCGCACGCCCATTGGCTAATTTTTATTCTCAATAAGCAGACAGACACATGAATTTATAATTTATGCGATGCGTCAACGAGCGAGAGCAGACAATTTGACAATTTGTTATCGTAAAAAACAAATTGATGTCAGTTTTTAATGCATCTGTCCTGTTATTGACAATGAATTTCGTCATAACATTGTTTAAGTAGTCTGTGAATCCACGAGGCCATCAGCCACTTTGACCATGTTATGACGAAATTCATGATCAATAACAGGACAGACGTATGAAATACTCTTCATTTCTCTACACTTATTTTATTTTTATTCGTTTTATGTTTATTTTTATCCGTTTAACGGTAAGGAGTTAGTGGACGTTTTCGCTTTCCCGGTCACAATTATATAGGAGAACCGTAACAATAGTTTTTACCGTTGCAGGTCATTTACATACAGGAAATATTGTCTTGGAAGGAAATGTGTGTAGGTAGGTCGGCAAAACCCTCAGGCTGGTCACTTCGTAAGGTTTTTTTCTAACACAGCAGCTAGATTATAATATTATTTTGCTTCATATTGAGTCACTGTAGTATCCCTGACGAAAATGGTAAAAAAAGAAAGAGACCTAGCTGTGGATTCTTTGTTTTGTTTATTCATAATATTTTCACGTGAGAAGTTAAAATGTGGCGTAGAGACAAGGTCGATTGATAAACTCTTTTATTAACATTTTTCTGCCTTCTTCTCTACAAATGTAGATTACTAGAAATTGAGAATGGCTTGATGGGTATCCCGTCCATTCACAGACACCGCTATGTTCCCATGAAAAAAATACAGGTACATGTTAACTAACATGACTTTATATTATTAATTAACCTATTTACTTTTTAACGAATGGAACTCTGTTTCTAAGATTACAGGTATATCTACCCATGCACAGAAGAATCTCGCCAATGCCCCTTGTCGATTCTTAGAAACATATTAAATACAAAATGTTTTGTTTTTATTGTTGAGTAACTGCAAGATTTGTAACTGTTTCATTTTGCATGTAGACTGCAGTAGTTCCGCTTTTGTCTTGACATGGAAAGTCGTAAAATTCAGAACAGAAGTACATGTAATTTATCTTTCATCTCGGTACCTTGACTCCCCGTGGGATTAACGAACGTTTTTCATTCACACTTGCAATTTTTATCGTCATGTTTCCTCCATAGCATAACTCTGTACTCCACTTAGTAAATACTCATACATGTGTACAACCCACAGTCCCTTTCTTTTCTCTGACGTAAGGTTAACGCTCAAAACGTTATCTTCGCATACTCACCACAGCAGTTAACTTACCTGTATGAACTTCAACATCGATAAATTGTCAAGTATTGTTTCATTTTCCCACCCACGCAATCCAACAATTCCTTCAGGAACTAATACCTTTACCCTTTGGTCTTAGTTTTTCAAGAAAAAAGAAACAGGCTTTGCACTGCAATATTTTCCTCCATTTTTTATTATTATTATTATTATTTTTTATTGTAGCCTGCGATGAACTAGCATCCCATCCCGGCAGACGGGGGCAGCGATACCCCAAATCACCTCACACTTCGGCTCATGTTGTTTCTTAAAGCAGATTATCTTCTCTCGTTTTAGGAAAAGGAAGCTGAAGACGTTTACTGTTTTGCTCATGTGTTATACGAGATGGCTTTTGGTGATGCATTGCGTAGCAGCACATTGCATGATGTACCTCCTAACTGCCCATCTCAACTCAGTAAGTGTGCATTAACCTTGTAAAACTCTTCAGAAAATTCAGAGTGATGACGGTTTTCCTTTAGTTATAGGTACTGAATGTGAACTACTGTGATTTAGAGGGGTAAGTTTCTAAAGAAACTGTGGTGCTGCGTCGGTGGGGAGTATAACAAGCTAATTTGGTTTTATCAACTGGGTTGATAATGTGAATTGGCCACCGTAAAGAGATTCGAAAGCTGACGTTTCGAGCGTTAGCCCTTCGTCGGAGCGAATCATTGAATTGTGGGTTTTGTGTAGTTTATATACAGAAAGATGGAGCTACGCTATTGGTTGGTGCATGGTAACGTGAAAAACAACAGAATTATATTAGTTGAATAAAAAGCGTCCGTTGATACCGTGAGGATTAAGAGTGTCGATTTGAAAAATAAATTTTTGTTCTAGAGGTTCGCGGCTTTCCGTGCTTCCTTGATACAGGGAAAGGCCGCAGACTGCCATATGTTGCTTAGAATGATTGGGGAGATCAAGGTGTCTCGCGACCAGTTTAGATGCGTTTTTGTCGTCTTTCTGTACATCACGAAGCTGTTCTCGGAATCGGTCGCCTAGTCGTCTCCCTGTTTCGCCGAGGTAGAACTTTTTGCAAAGAGTGCAAGTTATGCAGTAGATGACATTGGCTGAGGTACAGGTGAAATGATCACTGATCATGATGGATCGCTTGGGTCCCGATATTTTCTCAACGTTGCGAATGAAAGGACGTGCTTTGCATCGTGCCTGTGCGCATTTAAAAATTCCGGGTTGATCACGGTTTTGGAATGCACTTCTGACTAAAAAGTTACCTATGTTTTTGTTGCGTTTGAATGAAATTAATGGAGGTTGCGAAAAGATTCTACCAGTATCGGGATCATTTTGAAATAATTTAAAGTTTTTTAGAACGATAGATTTTACTGCGTGGTTCTGAGGGTGAAATGTGAGGGTGATTTACACCAGTACAAAATTTTGTAACTGTAGTACGATGGAGGCCTAGGTGATGGCTGGTCTGTTGACCTCTGGGTGAATCAATGCAAGTTCGAACACGGGCCTGAGAAAGACATGCACTTGACTTTGACGTCCAGAACAGTTCCTCTCTCCCCGCCAAGGACTTCATTAATGCGTGCCAATGAACTTTTAGTGAAACGTGACAAAATATGGGAGGTTTAGAACCCCTTTCAAGGCTAACAATTCTTTTGTGATACTTAGAAACACATGTAGAACAAAGCTTGTAGTCATTTTCTTTGTTGTTGTTGTGAGCACAAAACGTTTTGGTGAACCCTTTACTTGGTACATGTGATGTTTTAATCTACAGGATCAGTTTTGTTGTCGATTTTAAGTGATGAGGCGTGTAACAAGACAGGTCTTCCGTCGGTTTCTGATCTTCTTGCTAATCCGTAAGTAACTGCAATGTTCTTTGATGATTTTTTCCCTTTTTATTTCGTTATTCTGGGACTACATGTATACATATCTCTTTTATTAAAGCCAGTGTGTAGAAAAGCCATACACGGTGCCTGCCAAGAATCATTCAAAGCATAGCGTCCAATTATGTTTACTAGTTAGGTTAGTGTACTCATAAAGTGAAAAGTACTTTCAGTGCAACAAAAGCCCTGGAGCCCTGTTTTGTGGATTTTGGAGCCTTTTAAAAGAGTTTTGTACTTTATAACCAGATCTCTAGGTACCATACAAGTACATATACTGCGAAAGGAATACTTCTTCTACATACCCTCTTAAATATCAAAGGCCAGGGATAAAATATTTTGTTAAGTCATCATCATTTTTGTTGTTGTTGTTGTTTTTTTTAACAGGTTTTTTACAGCAATAGACCTCCCTTCCACTGATAAGCCTCAGCTTAAGGTAAATAACTTAAAGGAGGTCACGCCAAAAAACGTATATTTTTTTTTGTCAACGCTAATAAAAACCTTCCACTAAGTTTAGCCACTCACCGGAGTTTCAGCTTCTTAAGTGCAGGTGTTCCTTGTGAAATTCGTCTCCAAATTCGAACATCGTTGCCGCCATTTTGAACAGTATTCAGCTGCCAGGCCGCGTTTTCGTGACGTAATTCCGTCCGAGAGATGGCTTCCGAAGAGGCTTTTAACTACCACTCTGCGTTATGGCTGGTCTTTAGCCATATTATTTTGAGCCAAACATGCTCCAAACTCCGCAGTGATAGCATCGAAGATAGTGAAGTGGAAAATCGCTTGGAAAAAAATTGATTTTGCTGACCTTGTGAAGTCAGTTGCTGGTTTTTCTCCTTGCCGCTAATTTTGAGTCGGACCGAATGACGTCACATAAACACGGCCTGGCTGCCAAGACAGTTTCAAAGTGGCGGCCTCCGAAGTCGATCTTTCAAGACGAATTTCTTCAGGATAACGGGCACTTCAGAGGCTGAAACTTCGGTGAGTGGAATAGCTGAATGTTTACTTGCTATAGGCGAAGACTAAAAAAGTAAGCTTTCTGGAGTGACCTCCTTTAACTGTTGGAGCCCAATATAACTGAGATCAAGCAAAAAACCGCGATGTGTTACAAATGTTTCTAGTTCGAGTTCAGTTACACTCTTTGGTCTACATAGGCATGGGAGAACTACTGCACAGAACGATTACAAAAAAGAAAGACATATATATTGTATGTGGTAAATCGTGCAATTGTTCTCTCCAACGACACGTAAGGCGAGTTTGATTTTAATTTCTTTACGCGAACAAAATTTTCTTGAGCAAAAGTCTGCCAGGTGTGGTTTTGTGGTCGATGTCGTTATTGTTAAATTCATTAAAGCGTAAATTGCCTTCTTTTTACTTATCAGTCTTACAGTAGACAGTGAAAACCGTTTCAGTTCTGGTCAGAAATAATTCAACAGTGTCTTGTTTCCTATATGGGTGGTAACCGTTACAATTTGTGATAATCGGTATTGACATAAATTAATATTTTGCTGACACGGAGCAATGAACTGGGTGCGAGCGTAGTACGTGAAGACTCATGGTTAGTGCTTTTGTGAAAAGAGACGGTTGAGAAACTTGAGACATTCTACAGTCAGCCTTGCCACTCGCAGCTTCGGAAAAGGTTTATTTTTGGTTCTAGTGTTGTGTGAATAGTGTCATCTTATTTATCTTTCACTCTGTTGTTTATATAATAACCTTAAACCCCAAAGGTAGCGCCACTGCATTTGGTCGGGGGTACACGGTCCCTATTCTTCCTAATTTGATAAAGGTTTTGGGGGTTTCCGTGTCCGGCTTTGGCCCATGTAACGTGTTATTTGATGTATCTTTTATCCACCTTGTTGTAACAATATTGTCTCAACTAAAACATATCTTGGGCTTGGCTAACGAACATGCCCATGCCTCGCAACTTGTCTTCAGTTTTGTAGTGAAGGCAAAATCGCTTTTGTCGTGTAAATGTAGCCGCCTGTAATCCTTCACATACAGGGGAAACCTCTACTTACAGTTCTAACCGTACAGTGTCTTACCTTTGTTGATTTAAGATCTCAAGTAAATTAAAGGAAGCTATTAAAACAGCTAAAGAACGCGCGGAGACCAAACTGAAGGAGGATCAGAAAATGGTAATTAGACAAACAGTATTTAATCTGTTTGAATCCCTGTTTTGTTTACGGTAGGCTATTAAAGTCCGTTTTATTAACTTAATTGTTTATAAATTATTGATTATTGATTATGTTTCTCTTTTTAACCAGCTGCGGCAGTTCCGCAGAGCATCGAAAGCGCATGCCCATCATATGTCAGAGGAAGAAAAGAAGAAGAGGAAAAAGTCGGCAAAGAAGGTGGAAATATCTTAATCTTGTTTTCTACTATCAATACCAATTGTCTCACCATTAGTTTTAGAACAAGAACTGCCCTTTTGTTCTCTCTTGGTTATTTTTGGAAGTCAGACTGAGGACTGGACAGACAGACAGACAGATAGATAAGAGCTGGGCAAACATATTGGTTTTTATACCATGCCTTACAGCCAATCAGAATACAGGAACGCCTTTGTACACTCGACTGTACTACACCTAACCTTCCAATGAATGAGTTGCCAGTAATCGGATACCAGTGTTTGCGCAAAGAACTCTGGGATCGTTAGGGGGCTAACATTGCAAGTCACTAGAAGAAAATGTATGGGGAAATGTTGTTTCGACGCCAAAAAACATGGTTTTGGGGAGAGATCAACGCTTTTTCGCCGTTGTTTTATCGCGAATGGATTTTGGCAATGTTGGTACATGAAAAATGTAAGTTTTTGTTTGAATAACCGTGAAATAAGTGATAAAATTCACCGATAAACTCCCTTTTGCTTGCGTGAGGTTTATTGTGAAATACATTGAAGGGAATATTGAAAATTTCAATACACACCTGATCTCGAGAGGCTACCCGGAGCAAATGGTAGAAAAGACCCTCCGAGAAGTTAAATATAAAGACAGAAAAGAAGCTCTAAAACAGAAATCAAAAATTGCAGAAGGAACTACTACCCTTTGTGTCGGGCAATTTCACTCAACCGTCAATACCATACTTTGGAAAGCATAATCACGCACAAATGACTTTTAAATACAAATACTCAGAGATATATTCAAGGAGTCACCCTTGATCTGTTATAGAAAAGGAAAATCACTGAAATACGTGCTTGTAAAAGCAAAACAAAGGCTTTGAGCAAGACAGTAGCCACACAGCGTGAGTCGCGCGGACTCGTTTGTCATTAAATCAACCCCAGACAGTACAGTGATCGCCACCGGGCTTATTTGCAGTATTATTTGTATGACTGAGCTTTCAAATAAGCCAAAAGCAGCCCGTACACAACTTAAAAGGCTTTACTGGATTATTTCCTCTCGATTTATACCTAATTAATTTTGTAATATTTTCAGACCATTACGCGATGTAAATTTCACAATAAACCTCACGCAAGCAACGGAGTTTATCGGTAGATATTCTCATATATTTCACGATTAATCAAACAAAAACTTACATATTCCACATATCAACATTGCCTAAATCCATTCGCGATAAAAACAACGGCGAAAAAGCGTTGATCTGTTTCAAAAATCGTTTTCTTATACCTCGAAACAACTTTTCGCCATACATTTCCTTCTAGCGACTAGCAATGTTTGGCCCCTGACGATCCCAGAGTTCTTCGCGCGAACACAGGTATCCGATTACTGGCAACTCATTCATTGTCCGCAGCGCAAATGTTGCATTGTTTCTGTTCGCCAATGGATTTTCTAAGGCATGGTATAAAATAGTTGAGCAACTTTTTTCTCGTGGTACATCTTATGTAATATCCCACTTGTAACTTGTATTTTCTTGGTATACACACTTGCCTTAAGGCTCGTATGTATACCTAGAAAATACAAGTGACTCGTGGGATATTCCATGGTATGCCACTCGAAAGCGTTGTATTACTAGCTTAAATTGTATGAAGCAACAAAGCAAAAACGTAGGCACGTAAGGCGTGCAAGAGCTTAGCTTTATGGTGGCAAAACACGATACGTAGACTGTCTATTGGGTGTTAGGAGAAGACTGACTGCCTATTTCCATTGGTTAGAATCCCAGACAGTAAGGTTAAAGCTAGTCCCGACTGTTTAATCGTAAATCTTGAGGCTTTCAGGTTTACTTAGTTTCACTTTTTGGTTGTTGTAGTCAAGTCAATGAGCTGGTTTTGCGTGACGGAAAGAGGAGAAAAAGGCCGAAATGTTTCGCCCCTAACGCAGACAACAAAGTTTGCTTATCTACAAGGTCTGACAAAGCTGTATTGGCTTCGTTTGACGAGAACGTGTAATATAGCGTCCTGCAATTGATACAAAGTATCGTGACTGCATTGTTAGTGATCACAAACAGGGAATTTTTTTTTTCTCCGCTGAGAAATAAGTTATATCCTTATGCAAACCTGCCCTATTATTTTGGGACTGGTTTGGTCTCCATTTTAACTTTAACGCTCGTTAATGTTGTTCATGTAATGTATCAAACACGAGAAATGGTGTTTGGCCACTTTTCGAAACACGGAAAAGAGAATTGAAAATACGACACGTGGCGGACGAACTTTGAGGTGTTTTGAAATGTGGTCAATGTCTGTCCTTTTGTTGGCGTTAAATTGCATCAGAACGTTGTAAAAGTACGTGTAGCTGTCCATATGTGGTGTGTTCAGTGTGTTAGAATGTAGTTCAAAAAGCTTTAGTGCAATGTGAATTAAATCTTACATGTTCATCATTGATGGACGAATACATGCGAAAATTTATTCTTTATAGTTTTGTAGTAATTTAAGAAACGCTTTCAGAGAAATTCAAATAAAACATTTACTGTAAGTTATTTTTTGCCGCAAAAGGCACATTTAAAATTGATTTAAATATGAAGTGCCTGCCAACTTATTAAATATATAGAGATCTTCATTATAACTATTGAGTAGTAAAAGGCACTTGCAAAGAAACCTGAAAACAAAAGAAAAATGCCAAGCTTCAACACAATTCAAACCAATGAAATTGTTAACTATGATCACACATGGTTTAAGAGAGTATGATATAAGAGAGTAATTCTCCCATACACGAGCCTCTTCAAATGACAGTTTTTGAAAGGGACATTTTATAATAAAACTTCTTGATTGGTTCAACTGTTTTGTCGCATTTTGTTGTTTGTATGTTTGTTTTTATTGCGTCAGTTGTTTCACAGTGAAGTCATCCTCATCATTTATTTGCCACTATATACAATAACAATTTAGATGGGTCGAGGATATATCCAAAAAATAAAAAAAAATAAAAAAAATAAACCACAAGGCTGATAGCGGATGTCACTTCAACAGTTCTAATTTTTAGCTCGACATTTGGCGTACCTTCATTAAGGTTTTTTCTGTTCTTGTTGAACCACTTATGGATACTGGCAAAGAATTCCAAATGACCTTGATATAGTTTCTTAAATTGCTCAAGATTTTTGCGGCAATGGTGTGATCGATAGTTACTAGCTGTTCTCGTGAAGTGACAGTAAAGAACGGAACAATAATACGCGAACGATCTGCATGCTGCCACGAGTTAACAGGTCGCGAAATCTTCCGACTTGACAAATACAAAAGCTGCCATGGGTTACAAGACTGATATAGATCTCAGAAAATTATCACAAGGCAATATATGAGTTGTTTTCTTAAAGGAGCTACGTCACGGTTTGCGCATCTTGAAAAGTTTAGCCTAAATTTTTCAAGTTCGTCGTCTGTAATCCGTGTCAATCTTCTCCATCCTTAACCATCCTTGTTCCTTTATGGTTTATTATTATCTCTTTGGTGTTTTTTTTTATCTCAGTCAACTACTATTTTCAGGTTTCTTTTGATTTAAAGTTGATTTTGTAACCGGACAAAAATAACTCTAAGTACAGTGACTGGGCTCCTTAAATTCATCTCTTGATATGGGTTTGTTTGTTGTAATTGAGATCGTCTCTCCTCTCCCTCCCCTCCCTCCAACCTGGGTCATTTCGGTCTCCTGTGAATGGTTTGTTTTCGTTTTCTCGCAGCTGCAGAAAGAGGCTTCATTGTCAGACACGACTCAACCGTCAGGTAACATTCTATGCATTTTTTTCAAACTTCTATCTATTTGATAGCATAATGTGGAGCAGGAAAAAATGTTTATTGGATTTTACTCTCACCTGTAGCTCTAAAACTTAACAGACGATCAGCTTAAATTATGGAATCTCTCAACTGTTACAACTTGCAATGTGAAATAATATTGTTGGGGCTCATGTTTTTTCGTCAGCAGACAAAGCTTAGAGAAGTGTCCTGATGTAAAAATAGCTAAAGAAAAAGTTGTATTCACCTTCAGTTTCTTCAGTCCTGTAAAGTCTTGGCGAAACTGCAATAATTATATACACAAGTTTTATCTTTACACCACGTTTTTGGTGAAAATATTCAAGACTTCCATTACATGTAAACATCATACTCTATTAGTTATCAGCGACTGCACACGGTGGCCGAACACAGTTTTCGCGCGCGCTTTTGCTGATGCAATTCAGCGCGCGCACAAGGATTGGAAAAAACAAACATGCCGTCAATAGAGCGATCATTTTATTTACTCGACACCAGCACTATCTGTGTTATTTTTCTCTATAACTGAACGCAGTGTATTGATGGCTTAAGTCTTTGGTTACAAGGATATGTTAGCCGAAAAGGTAACGATGCAAAGAACCCAGCAATTCTCAGCTTCTTCTTTGTTACCGAAAGAACCCAGTTAAATGCAGTGCATGCGTAGTAAGTCAAAATATTGCAATTGAATGAAAAATTGCACTCTTGGAAATACGCCTATTTCTCGAGAACCACTCATTAGAATTTCAGGAAATTTGGCACGAAAATACTTTAGGAAATAAGTACCTGGATTATTGAAAATAATTGCACTTTAACAAAGGAAATTCTAGATATTCCAGTGAACCCTCAACAAGGGATAATTAAAGATCTCTGTTAAATTATTAGCAAAATGGTGTTAACTTGTGAGAATCATTACAAGCTTGTTGCATACAAATTATAAAGAAAATCTAATGACTCGATTTTCTACAAATAAAGAAAACCGATTTTAAAGGCCTGTTTATATTTATTCATGTTGCCATGACAACGGCACATACGTCAGCTTAACCATCAAAAAACCAAAGTTTGTGTTGTTAACTTGCTGCTATTTTTTGGCGACCGAGGGATCAAGGGTTTTAGAGAAAAAGGTGAATGAAACACAGGTATCAAAAACTGTGTTCAGCCACCTTAAGCCCATATTATGGATGAAATCCTCTACAGATAACTAAGAACTTATTTAATCACGTAATCTTTCCGTGGGGATGAAACATTGCGTGACGGGCCGAGCATGTCTGCATAGGGGACTGGTGCTCCATAACCCCGTTTTCATTTAGGTCGTCACGCAATGCTGCACTGAGGAGCGTTGTGTGACAATCAAAATTGGCTGTGAAAGAGAGTTCCTCATTGCTTCATCGATAGGCGTTGTAACATGAAAACATGTCCATCCGAGGAGCCTGAGTACTAGAAGCCACAGACAAGTGGTTTGTCGTATGTGTTGGGCCTTCTTTGCTTAGTTCCTGTACGGCTTTCTCCCAAGCCTTCGCGGTCAATTGATTTTGGTGACGTTTCCCCCGGAGTCCTCTTTACGCCTCGGGCCACGTGACCCGAAAACTATTGACTGAGGCAAAATATCGAGGCCTCGCAAATAGGAAAGGGCCTTCTCACCATGGCAAAGGAAACTCACAGTAAACTACCTGTTGCTGCCTTTAGCTGTATGTCGGGTTTTCTTTCTTTTATAGTGCTTAAATTAATTTGCTGTTGTTTGAGTTTTGTGTTACGTTGTCTTTTTTTGTAGCCGCTGCCCGTCCACCGTCTTCGCCTGCGCCCGTTTCACCGCGGACTCCAACCTCTGGTGTGTGTAAGAGCTTATCTATATCCCAGCTAGACTTGATTATAATAAATTAGGGAGTCGTTGAAGGGACATTATCACGGCGATTGCTAAAATTATGACTGAGCAGTTGAACTCGAATTGCTCCAAAAGCTCGAAAATGAGGATATCAAGTGAATTGTTGAAGGGATGCTAACTTGTAATTAGTTTTTATGCATTTTTTTCAAGACATATGGTTTGGAAAACTCTGCCATACTTTTTCAATTTGACATCACAGCCCTTTATGCATGTATGACTCCTTAAATACTCCCTTCGTAGCTTCAGTCCAATTGTATAGTAATTTTTAACAAAACAAGACTGATATATTTAGGTCTTGGCTTGTCGAAGTCCTGATCTTGATAGTACCTCTGCAAAATGTAGTGCTGTGTTTGAGACAAACAGACCAGCAACCTTCTTGAGTTAAGATTCAATCACCAGACAGTTTTATCGAAAGAAATTATCAACACTGCTGGATGTATTTCTTTATAAAAGAGCTTCATGCTTGCCTCGACAAGCAGCGCACATGACACTAGTCACATTGACCTTTCCCATGTCAGTCCGTGCGAACAGGGAAAGTCTTTTAAAACAGTACTATTTCCACATTGTGCATTCTTACCAATTTAAAATGGCGCTACCCAGTGTGATTGAAAATAAACAAGTCGAGACCGAGAATGTTACATCTTTTTCTATGATTGCATTATGCATTATTGGCTGTCCCCTTGTTTTGATCAATATTAAGTGACTCTAAATTAGAGTCAAAATATTGTGAACCTTTCTTTATTGTAGTAAACCAGAACTTTCAACAATGATAAACATCCTTGATCTCGTCTTGTTTATATTCTATTCCAAATTGTCCGACGGCTGTGGATTTCAGTGTAAACGATGCACCAGGTTTTCATATTGTTGTGTATATTGAATGCCCATCTCTGATGCAGTTTAAGTTACGCCTGGTTGCTTGTAAAATAAGCTATCACACTAGGCATAAAGCGGTTTTCAATTGAGTGCTGAAACTAATCAGGCAATTACTTTGGTTTTGGTTTTACTACTGTTTGAGATTGGCTGAATAGACTAATTGGTGAGTAATTGGTTTGGTTTTGGTTTTACAACACTCAATTGAAAACCGCTCTATACTTCAAACGTACTGTTCATCTTTATTTCTGAATCGGGCGAGGACCGCTTGAGGGAAAACAAAACTGTTTTACTGGCACTACGTAAAAACGGCAGTTCATTACTCGTCGGTTGGTATTTCAGCTGGCAAAACTAGTCTTCGTCTGCTCAACGGCTATAAACTCAATTTGCTTTAGTTCAGTTTATGCTCATTAGTATAAATTTTAATTATTTGCCTGTGACGTGTTTATTCTGTTCTTGCCAACAGGTTCATCTTCTATTCCGCCTGCTCCCCAAGCTCCTGCTCCGCCGCCTGCTCCTTCCTCCCAGGCTCCCGCTAAGAAGACATCGCCCCCGCCAAAATCACAAGAACGAGGCGCCTTGTTAAACTCCATCTGCGACTTCAGAAAAGGCGGCTTGAAAAAGACGGTAACAAATGACAAGAGCAAGCCATTGATATAGAATAGTAGGTGTTTCACAAAGGTTTTATGTATTAGAAAATTTTTATGAAGTCAAATATATTTTCACTATCCATTAAAGATATTTCTCTGTAGAAACTGTCACAGAACACGTTCGTGAAAGTTGTTATATATAAACACATTTGAGTCGCTAAAGGAAAAATGACGACTTTATATCAGTTTGTAGTAATACATTGCTAACTTGTTTGTGAACCAATACTTAAAACGTTACCAACCTTGTCTCCTCTGAGTTCAAAGAGTGAGCTCCAATACTCGTCGCGACATGTCATGTCGTCACGTCATGTCGTCACGTCGTGACAACTTCGGCGTACTCTCGAGTAATCGCGCTGTTGTCTTATTGGCTACTGAAAATCGGAAACGTAACGAGTGTTAAACGATGATTTTGTCACAACAGCACTTGTTCTCCGAATAAATTAGGTATTAACTAATTTCCTTTTTATGGTGGTTGTGTTTTAAGTCTTCACTCCCCCAGAATTGTGTCGTTTCTTTCGAGGAGTCGCTACTTTCGCTGTTAGTAACTTTACGTTTATTTATGTTGTTTAATTAACCTTACTTAAGTGACTCTATAGTCTGGCGATCGCCAATGAAAGTTTTCAAACTTATGGTGGTGTTCGTAAAAAAAAAAGTGTGTTTAAGGTCAAGGAATTATGGTTTATTGTTACACTTAATGTTATTTTAATTCCTATTTCTGTTGAGTTCAAATGAAAATTTAGTTCTTGATATCGTATTAGGTTCATATTTCTAGAGCTGAAATAGTGCGCCTTAACGGCGAGTGAAAGTAAGGGCTTAAAACAAGATGAGAAATCTTACAACAGGCCTGATGCAAAGACTGCCATGTTGGCAGTCAAAACCAACTTGGAGTAACCATTCCAAGCAAAAATGACTTTTCGTAATAATATGACTCATAACATCTTTGACTCAGACGCAATTTTGGCAGATATTTAAAACATTATAAGGACAAGCTGATACGCTGGCCCCGGTTGTTCGAAGGCGAGGTTTGTTTTGTTAACACCTATCTGCTGGCTACTGATTTATACGGTGGATTGCGTTATCCAGCCTTGGGACAACTGGGGCTTGGTCTTGCTTATGACGTGTTTATTCCATTCTTGCCAACAGGTTCATCTTCCGTGATGGTTGACGAGGGCGCAGCCCTCGTCAACTATCATATAGCATATTCATATAGCATATATCATATAGCATATTCATATAAACTAGCATATTCGTTTTAAGAACATCAAATTTCCGCGGGGCAACTATCAGCCCATAGTTCCTCGACAGAAACACTCTATTGTTAAAATAGTGAATGAGACCCAAGATAGAGACCGTCAATATTCTTCGTTTTGGTGATCAAGCATAAATTTTAAAGAGTGTTATTATTATTATTATTATTATTATTATTATTATTATTGTTGTTGTTGTTGTTGTTATTATTATTATTATTATTATTATTATTATTATTATTATTTTATACCTGAATAGGTAGTTCATCACCTGACAAATTTCAAGTCCAATTCACATATGCAGCATTTTCAGATCACTCCACGGCGGTCACGTTGATTTTCCCAAACAACCAACTTTCTTTGGTTTTTGGGAAATGTGTTCTTTTTTTAGGCAAAAATGCCCAGTTGTTTGGGAACACCGATATATGGCCACCGCGAAAATGCTCTATTATGCACGTCAACGTGGACTTGCATTTTCAGTTTGCTTTAATTCTGTTTTTTCTTGTTCTCCCTTTGTTAGTAGGACGCAATTGAACGTGTAACGTACATTTTGATGTAAAGTAATTACGCCACACGTGAAATGAATATAGGTAGTTTGTCAATAAAAAAAATCAACTTGGATGTATGTCTGTCGGAAAAAAAAAAGGTGGACGTGGAATTTTAGTAGAATAATTATTAAAAGGACAGAAACAATCTCACCGTTTGCTACTGATTTACTATAGTTAAATATGTTAGGGTTATAGAGTGGCTTACTTCAGTTCATCACCCCGAGGGCCTGGTTAGCTCCTGATTGGGCAAGATGAATTAAATTCCGCACCCGAGAAAAGCGAGCAAGACTGGGCTATCTTGTCCTCTAGGGATTACTCGATGCGTCCCGTAAAAAAAAAAAAAAAAAAAAAAAAAAATCCTTTAAGTGATACATTTACAGTGCATTTACAATAAATCATTTATTGTACAAGCTTGTCAGGTCAAGATATTAACAATAGCCTCCGTTTGGCGCGAAAATAAGCTCGGATACTTGTCCGCGGACATTATATGTTCCGAGAGGCGAACAGTTGTCCGAGAGCGTAGCTCAAGGAAAACTGTGAGCTTTGAGGAACAGATAATGTTCAAGGACAAATGTCTGAGTATTTTCGCTCCAAATAGAGGCTACTGTGTTATTGATCCTTTAAATATGTTTTTCGCAACACGTGCAGGTTTGGAAATTTGGGAATGTCACTCGGATATTCCCCAGTTTTAGCTGGGACATATTCAGTCACGTGATACGTTTAGCCCAATCGTGCGCGGACGAAAATATTTGGTGGATTATAAGGTCGGATATTCGCCTCGTTCGTTTTGCTCGTTCATGAACCCGATTGCATCTTGGTCCATATACACGCAAAGGAAAAAGAACTTGCTCAATATCCAACCATGTTGACCTCACGCTTGGTCAGTAACCCTTATATGCAGCCCACGTGGAGACGCTCGTAATAACCAGGGATTGAAAATCGTATTTTGGAACGATTTAGGGTGTTTTGCCTTGAAGGTTCACAGTTACTGTGTAAGTATTACGCGCATATAAATGAACCTCGATCGCGTGCTTAGAGAGTTTTTACCACTACCTGGGAGAATTAATTGCACGTGGAGGCAAAATTCTCCTAAACGACACAACAAAAGACACAACAAGCTTCCCACGTTCAACAAAACTTTTTAATCGGTGTTTCCATGCAGAATTTACAGATTGCATATTTGAAGTAATCTGTAATCCAGAGAGGTCCATATCATTATTCTGTCAGTAATAAATACAATTTATAAAGAACATACAAAATATAGAATGTACTTTTCGACTTTTCAGGCACGAAGTTTTTCTATTGAGCATTTTGGCTTCCATCTGTCAACTTAAATTGAATTGTTCCCTAAAGACAGTATTTGGAGATCTATAGACTGCACTTCGTGAGTTGGCTTAAGTGACATGCTTATTCACAATCTTTTTTTGAAATTTTCTACAGAACCTAAGGCAACGTTCACAAATGCCGGGAGAATTTGAACGGCAGTTTATTTCTACAGTACGGTTAGACCTAACCATTCACACTAATCCGTCACGAAAAAGGAGCTTTTCAAAAACGCTCTTCAAACCGGAGGAATTTTAAAACGCCGGCTTTTCGTTTTAGTGTGGACGCGAAACATTTTGAAAACGACGCTTTCGAAAACGATGGCATCACGATTATTGCGTCATTTCCCTGCCGTGTTCGGTTTTCAAATTCCCCCGGCGTTGTGTGAACGGAAAACATTTGATGCGTTTTCAGAGTGAAACCTCCGTTTTCAAATTCGTCTGGCGCAGTGTGGATGATGCCTAATAGAAAATTCCTCAAAAAAAAAAAAAAAAAAAAAAAAAGGATTGATATAGGCTACCAAAATACAGCTCGGCTAACTTCAAGACTTCCATGTTAAAACTTGCTAGGGAGTGGAAAAAGCTAAAAAAACAGACATTTCAAGGACGAAACATTTTCATAATTTTTTACAGAACCTAAATGAACATTTCTGACTAAAAAGTTGACGACATAGGCTGCCAAAAAATATTTCACCTAACTTTAAGACTTAGATGTGAAAACTCGCTGTAGAGTGGAAAAAGCTATAAAAAGACATTTTAAGGACGAAAAAAAGATTGACGACTTCGGCTGCCAAAATATAGTTCAGCTAACTTTAAGACCTACGTGTTAAAACTCTCTATAGAGAAGACTTCGTGACTGATTCGCGTACATCAACTTGAATATGTGTTACAAAAAATTTCTGGATATATGAAATGCCGTGGGTATCTTAGGGAATGAATGCGCTATTTACATTTAAGCTTCTTTACACGGCGCAACCTCAATAGAAGGAACAGCTGTTTAAAAAAGATTCGGCTCTCACTTTATATAATTCATCTCAATAAGTCTATATTTTTTCATCTTTTTATCCTGCAGTTTAAAAGATCCTAGTTCGTTAGTTTCCAGTCATTATGCAAGTTCGTTATGTCCAAGTTCGTTACGTATTCAATATCGTTATGTTCAATATCTCTTAGCCCCGTTTTTCGTTGCATTCAATTTTCGTTATGGGCGATATTCGTTACGTCCGATGTTCGCTAAATCCGTCGTGTGTTGGATACGTGATTCCTGACATCTGTGATCGTTATTTCCAAGTTTGTTACATATACATGCCCGTTTTATACAATGTTTGCCAAGTCTGAGGTTGCACCACATAATGAAAAATGTCTACCTATTTGCCGATATATATATATTCCATAAAATGTGGATTTTATCTCACAAAGTTGCAAAATGAAGCTAATTTGACTTGATAGCTAGTGGCGTTAGTTCAGTCTGCCGAGAAATTTCTAAACGCGACTAGGCCGAGTTAAATGGCAAAGTCCACTGTCCTGTATCTGAAAACAGTTTCCGAAGACTTACCCGTATAAGGCTAAAGCTATACATATGAAAAACAAGAGACGGGCTTTACGTCTCTCTTCTTTTGTTCAGTCCTTCCCTCGCTCCAACCTCGTTTCCAGGGGACCCCTGGGAATGAGGTTGCCCTCGCTCGAAGGACGTCTCCGACTCGAGCCAAAAACACCCATTCCATTCTGATGACGTAGCTCGGTGTTAATATCTCTGATTGGTTCTTCTTTTCCCGCGAAAATTCACAACCGGCTTTAAACCAATAAGAGACTACCACGAATCTTGGAGAGAACTGTGAAATTCTGCGTTTAACAGCATGCAGCTTTTAGGTTCCAATCTCAGAATCTTTCTCGCAGGGGAAAAACTTCGAGCAAGAAACTGACTTTGACACAAAACCAAGCCCAGCTTCCTGAAGTCTACAAATCGCCGTAAATATCTGAAATATAAATTCCCTCTTCGCTTGCAAAAGCCTGTCTCTTTAATCTGACTGTAACACTATCTCTTTACCTAATAATATAATATAATTATCCATATGCATATCTAAAACTACGTTGGTTTGTAAAAACTAATCTGATATACTGTCGAAATATTGATATATATTCAGCTGCCTTACATTAAATGAAAATCGGCGCTAGTTAGAAAACACTAATGAGAACTGTAAAATACAAACACACACACAAAAAAAAACGCTTCGCATGTGGCATTATGTTACAAAGATCAAGTGGATGATCTTGGAATGCTTTAGAGGCTAGCTTACTTAATAATGTACAATGCAGTGCCGATAAATAAAAAAAGTTACGTTCCCGGGGGGAAGACTCTCCCATATAAAAAGAACGGCGGTGCTCGTCGGAAATTTTAAAAAGAACCCCTAAAAGTACCAAGATCCTGTTTTGTGGGCGTGGCGTGAATTTTTTTCACCCCAAAGAGGTATCAATTCTAAAGCAACACATCATCTCCTGTCATTTGTTTTTTTCGGCTCAAGATTCTACAAGGTGCCGCAAAAACTCCTACTGTAGACCTGTTAAGGCTGAACATCCTCAGAGGTACCAAAACCGTCTTTTTAACCCCTAAAATGTACAACGAGCACCACATTCCTTTTTATATGGGAGTCCCCCCCCCCCCCAGGGGGGATTGCGTTTTGAAATACGCTTCTAGCTAACGTTTGTTTTTTAACAGTTCCCTGATAATCTTTCTTTGTTACTTATTCTGTTACCTCTTGCTTTACACTGTTTTCAGCTTCTGCCACCATGTTGAGCAACGCTCCCGGAGATTTGAACCCGCCGGAATCATCAGTTTCCATATCTTGGCTTGCCTCTGGAAATAAATCTTCTCGTAACTCTTCCTTAGTACTGCTCTTGTCCGCATTAGTTTGTCCCGCTGTTTCTTCGCTCTGCCCTGAACCACTCTGTTCTGCTGCAGCGGGTTCCTTTGCCTTGTCATCGGAGGACGAACTATTTTCGGCGATGCTAGACAATGTAGCCGTCGCCGCTACAGTGGCTGCAGATCCCTTCTGCTTCGCGTGCCACCGCTTGTGCTTGTTAAAGTTCGACGGGTCACTAAATTTCCTTGGGCATTCCTTGCATTTAAACGGTCTGTCTCCAGTGTGAACACGAACATGAATTTTTAAACTACTGGAGCTGAAGAAAGTCTTGTTACAGTGTTCACACTTGTACTTTTTCTCTCCGGTGTGCTTGAGAAGGTGCGACTTCAGCGAAGTGTACTTCGTGAAGCTTGAATTGCATTCATCACAGGTGTAATTCTTGCCTGTCCGTTGCAGTTTTGCCCCGCCATCGTCTCCATAAACAGCCGCTTCGTCCAAGTCGACCTCAACACCTGCCTGGGCGCCATCTTGAAATTCGCAAACATGGAGCCGCAGTTCCTCCGCCTCGTAGAAGGCCGCGCTGCATCTTGAACAACTGTACGGCTTGTCAGAATTATCTTCCTGCGTATGTGACATTAAGTGAGCCTTCAGTCGGTCGCCTCTTGTGTACTGCTTCCCGCAGTAGTGGCACACGTGGGGCTTCTGCCCACTATGACGTAGCATATGACGTTTAAGGTCGACGGCTTGTGTGAAACGGCGGGAACAAACGTGACATTCGAACGGGCGCGCCCCTGTGTGGACAAGAAGATGGCGCTTTAGTCGGCTGGAAAAGGAAAATTCTTTATCACACTTTTTGCATCTGTACACCTTCTGACCAGACGATGTGACAATCTCGTCAGTCAGCTCTTCTTCTGTCAAGCCAGTCTCTTTTGCTCTCACGGGACGCCCTACAAAAAGAACATCATGACACAGCCACTTAATACAATCGAACCGATTACATGTCTCGTTGACATGCAACGTTCTAGCATATGCCTTGTCAACCCCGTTCCCAGGGTCTTTGTTCTTTCCGCCGCTCTCTCGCTCCAGGGAAGGGACGGAGGGGTGGGCTGGGGAGGGGGATGAAGAAGAGAGACCCTGGGAACGACGTAATTGCCTTGTCAGTTTAACTCCCAAATGCTTAGATTCTGATCGGTCAAATCAAAAATAACCCATCAAAACGATAGCAGAAATTCACTATAATAATGCCTAGCTATTGCAAAGAGAACTGAGCTAAGACTGGCAGTACCATATAATATGTGTTTAATATCGAAACTTATCGTTGCCATTACATAGTAATCGAAACGACTGACATGGATGCCTTTGAGCGAAACAGAAGCAAAATTAAACTCTTTCTCTTGATTGGTCAGCTCCTATTGGCTCATTACGTTCTTTCTTTACTGCGATTAGCAGATGTGACGGCTTTTGGCTTCAATTGGTTTTACGCAGTCCTTACTATGGCCCAGAAAGGAGCGCAAAATATGAAACCAAAATATCAAAGTAGCAGTTTGAAGCAAACGGCTGGGAAAAAGGTAGAGAGGACGAAGGGAGTGGTATGCAGGATCTTCTGTTAACAACGCACTTTAAAAGCGCAGTTCTCCAGACACCCACCTCTGTCTTTAAGATGTACCACAAGCGGTGGAGGTGGCTGTCCCAGACCATTCTTACTTCTTGTCATATGCACTGGAGGTTGCGGCGCGGCCGGTCGTATTTCAACTGGGATCCCTCTCAACCTGGGCCCAGTCCACTGCTGGTCCATGTGTGATGAGCTAATAGTGGGCGCTGATGATGACTGACTGGGGTGCTGAAGGGGAAGTGCTGGCATAGGGTTCACCACCGATGTAGACGGCATCTGCCCATAAACAGTCGTCGCCATTGTGGGCGGGTTCACGCTTTCTGCCTGATCATTCACCGAGCCATTCCACATGTTGAAATTCGGCGAAGGCTGGACTACAACAGGACTCTGAGAGCGAAGCGCTTCAGCTACAGAAATGCTCACTACAGGGTTGGAGAAGTCGTGATAGTTAGAGGTCGGAGGTGCTTCTATGTGTACGGGAAACGACGCAGGGGGGACGCTGTATACTTGCTCTGGTACGACAACAGGGATGTCGGGGCTCACTGATTCTCCTTCAGACGAGAAGTTGGACACCCTTCGTGCGACTCCTTTCCTGTCGTGTTTCCTGCGTAAAAAACCACATTGATGCACACTTAGTATTGTACAGAGGTAGTTCCGTAGATTTGCATTTCGATCATGAGACGTACGTTAAACACGAAGCCAAAACCGTCAGGCCAAATATGGGCACAGCGTTTTTTCGCATTTTTCCTAGGAATACTTCTATCTTGTTTCCCTGAGGTCATGTTGTCCCGTTGTCCAGAGATGAAGCAAAAACGCAAATGAAATTTATGTGCGCACGAACTTCGAGTATCTTCATGCAGCATTTTTTCTCCTATTTTCCTCTTCAATTTTACGATCTACAGCCTTAAGAATATGAACCAGTACAGTTTTATAACTTTTTTTTTTTTTTTCGAGTAACTATAGTTAGCAGCTACAATATACCTTCGTGTAGGAGAATGTACTGAATTGTTCTCATCTGGACTATCAAAAACCTGAGAAAAATAAAGAAATGTCAAACAAACAAACTAATAAACTAACTAACGAGCTCACAAACCAACAATGCAAGTAAGTGCAGCCCCTTGGCATTCTGGCGGGAGGCATCCGAAAGGGCCTGGGAACGGGTTGGATGAGTTTCAGTTGTATGTCTGTCCCTATGAAATTTCGCGCCAAATTGGGCGAAAGCCTGGGTATTAATTATGGCCGACTGAATACCTCTCCGTTTGTAACAGGACTGGTCGTGCTTCGCTGGCCAGTTTGTAGTTGGGCACAGTCCTTAGCTGCCTTGTGTTTCAGGTATTTCTGCAAGCTGGTGAACATTCGCTTGCATTTTCCGCACTGGAACAGGTCAGGTTCGCTGTCCTCTCCCTCGGACTCATGTCCTGCAAAACATAAAGGGATATACATCAACGATCACCTCAGAATAGCGCAAATAGACCTCATGTTGCTTAGCAACTTCGGTGACAAAGCCGAGCGAACTCAATCAAAATTTTGCCAGGTTGTTGTTTTCCCGCCAAAAGATGATGACTGATAACCTCGTTCCCAAGGATATAGAAGAGAGGCCCTGGGTTCCAGCTTACTAGGTAAGTCGGCATAACAAAGTCGCCAGATTACACGAAATTACTGGTTGTGTCCTGGTGTGTCGGTACACAGAGGGAATAACCATTGTACCCCTTTCTTTACGAGCCTTTGTTTAGCTGTTGAACATTGTTGGGTCTTTTGTATCGGTTCTTGTGAACCGGTACACGAGAACAGAACCAAATTAAATAGTCCAGTTTCTTTTTGTCTGATCGTGTACGCGCCATTTGAAGACCTTTGAAGCTATATGATCTTTCTCCAAAATTATAAAGTTCTTGCAGCCTTGAATTCTAAGGCTGATTTTTTTTCCCGCCGATCTAAACCTCAAAGCAGACAGAAAATATCAGCTTGAATAATAAACAACATCGATGGGATAGCATCCCTCACTCCTTATTTTATTTTTATTTTTTCAGTCCTTATTCGTAAACTTTTCGTAAACTTCCGTGAACGGACGGGGATTTGTCGGTATTTTATTAGCCAATCAGATAACTGCACGATTATGTCCGAACAAGACAGCGAGTTGTCGCGAAAGAAAAATAAAAGTTTCATTCTTTTTGCTTCAAAAGGTGAGTCCAAGGAAATGACTATTTTTCTCCTGAAACTAGTGTGATATTTTTCAAATTAGCTTGTGTCACTGCTGCTGCTCATTTTCATCTTGTGCAATGTTTAGATAAAATCTTACAGCGAGTCAAAGTACAGTGTATAGAGCGAGGCTTGCTGTTCTTTGCCAGCGCTTGGTAGCTCTTGGTGTTACGTGTTTGCAATTTTCAGTTTTACAAGAGCCTTCATTTTTTTTTTTTTTTGCATGCAATCTTTGATAGTATCTCTATGACTTCAAAGGTGAGTTGGGGTAAGAAGTCTTCTACTTAGCTAGCTTTTTAAAGCGTCGTAATTGGCTTTTTATTGTACGACTGCTTGTTATGATCTACAAATTGCTGCAAGCTTAAGTTAATTAGTTTAATTTACCCAGAGAGAATAAAATTATGCTCTTGTTTATACCTAGTTTAAGGAAATAATAATAAGAAACATGTCTACCAGTTAAACTGGTATTCTCAATGTAATTTCATAAATTCCAATAACATGTCCTTCAGAAGTTCAGAAATATTTGGATATTCCATACACCTTATTCCAAAATGGCCACCATTTAAGTATTCTTTTGTTTTCTTGCAAATTAGCACTTGTTGCCTCGTTCTTAAGCTCAAAATTCAAAAGAATATTTCCCTTAAATGAGGCAACAAGGGCTAATTTGCAAGTAAATAAAAGAACACTAAGACGATGGCCATTTTGGAATAAGGTGTATTAATAGTAGGTAATAGACCCTTGAAATTTACAAAAAGTTTTAATCTGTTCTTGAAAAATTCTCCCCATGAACTAAATTAATTTTGTATAACTCACTCTCTTCCCCAAATTATTGGAGAATCAGCTCAAGAGACAAGATTTGTGTCTGTCAGCTGTGTATGTTGATGAGTTTCCTCACTGACTAACAGGACAATTTTGTATGCGAAACCACGTCCTCAGAGACCTAGGGGCTGTTAGTTGGGACAACGCGATATTTCTGGGCAAAAGCACTTTCCCCCGAAAATATCGCATATCGCATATTGCATCATCCTGACTAGCAGCCCCTGGGTTTCCCAAGATGGTGAAACCTCTGCACTGATGAAAATAATTGTTCACATAGGGGGTGATTGAATGGAGAATTTCAGGGGATTCCAAAAAAGAAATCCTCATGAAATGAAGTTGGTTAGATTACATGTACTTGGAAAGTTTTAATCATGGCTGAAATTCAGCTCAGGCTGAAAATGTGGGCCTGGTTTGAGAAACTAGGCTAGAAAAGTGTTGGCCAAGAAAGAGCTCCTGGACTGAAAAGGGAACTCTGACAAACACACATGCTGGGAGTGTTCAGTGATTGTGTTTGTTGCTATGAGGAGAAAAGGTAAAGAACTTTCAACCCCCTTATGGGGCTGAATTTTTTTCATGTAGTCACCCAGTCGTGTTGATTGTTCAGTACAGTGGGACTTAAAATGACACATGCTCACAAGCATGGCACAAAATTGTGTCGAGTATGAAACACTTTAATAGCAGCCACACAAAATTGGTTGAAAATTATATTTGCCATTGCTATGATAAGCTTTTTTTATATTTTGAACTTTATCCTGATGATACATGTAGAGAATTGCTGTTCAGTAATGGGAATTTCATTACTCAAAATTTAAAATCCAGCAGTGGATCCATTTAGTTTTAGAGCTCATATCAACGAGTATTTTCAAAACTCATTTGTATTTATCAGTGTAACCCATGAAATCCAAATAGCTGGCTATATATAAGTAATTAACTTTTCTTGGGCATTGAAATGTATCAGCAGATATGTCATAAAAAAATGGTGGAGTCTTGGGCCCTTTTGTAGGCCAAAAAAGCCAAAAAGAAACCCTTGCATGGGCCTTAAGGTCATTCCTCACATTTGCATTGTGCATCCTTACTGTACATAATTTATGACATCATTAGCATATTGAAAACATGACGGATTTGCCTTGATATTGAGCTCTGTCAGTTGAAAAATGGCTCTAGCTCACCAACGAGCACAGGCACTCCAATTTTTTTTCCAGTCACTGTAATCAACTAATCATAAGCTTTGCGTGAGAAAAGACTGATCTAATTTCTATCGCTGAAAATTGAATAAATAAGAAAAATAGCAGATACACTGTGGTCTTTTCTATTTTGCAGTCGGTAACCACGTCAAAAAATTTGGTTCAAATTTTTAATCAAGGATTTAGCTTTCTGCCTGAATCAAACTTAAAATGTTTGTTTGTGTCCGACACAATGTATTGACTTTAGGTTAATGCGTGTTCTTATGAGTCTGGGTTCACAAAGATTTTACAATTACTGGGAATGCGTTCTTACAATAAGCATTAAATAATGTCAAAATGGGGCATTTTCAATGCCTCACTACTCCTTAATGAGCATGGGCACCCCCCTTTTTTATTTCAAAATTGAAGTTATCATATGACAAATATTCAGTGGACAAAGTTTGAACAAAAATCTATTGTCACTTTTATTTCAGAGGAATTACCTTAAGCTAGGTCAGGATTTAGCCAATTAGCTCTGTGGCCATGGCTGGCAGCCTGGTTTTTTAGCTGGCATTGCCATAGTTTTGCAGAGTAAACTTTCCCAGGAAGCCCGTCAAAAAGCTTGGAAAGTTAGGCAGGGCTTTGCTAAACTTGACAAATGGGGAGCTAAAAGCCATGGTTGAAACACTTAGGCTTGGAATTTTGAGGCTTACGTTGGCCAACCTGACATCTGGAAAATTTTAGCCGAACGTATTGAACTCTAAACGTAAATTTGATGTACATTGTAAAATGCAATTTAACAAGTCCTACGATCTGATCACACATGCACAACAACCACTACATGTGGAAGGGAGCTTTGGGAGGGTTGAAAGCCTGTCATTTGAAGCATTGTTGCATTAAATAATTTGGAGGGAATTATTATCCAAATTGAAGCCAAATAACTAGTCCCAATGGTAGCTAAAAGGCACAGAGAGAGTGATAAAAAAATATCAAACATACCTCCACCCCCAAGGTGAAACATGACATTAGAGTGATCTATCCCTGATATCTGTGAAAAGAACAAATACATTAATTATGACATGATAATGTAAACTCTCCAAAACCCAACATGCAAATATCAATAAGATAATTTTTGTATCCATTACAAGTTGCACCTAATCTGTATACACTTTATTTGACATAAATGACAAATAAAATTGTTTAGGTTCTATGTAGTTTTGGCCACTCACCAGGACTGCATTGTTTAGTTTAAACTTCTCTTATACCCATTTTTGTGGGATGAGTCCAGCCAGGTTATCCCTAGGCTTGATTTCCATTGCTCTCTCATGCCAAACAGCAGCTGGAAACCAAGCCAAGGTTATCCCAGTGTAAACCCAACAAGGTGAAAGAAGGTTAGTTACCTGACGTATCAAATTATTAAAAAAAAAAAAAACTTTGTATGATTAGGCAACTGGCCTCATGTCTGTCACTTAACCTGTAGGAATTTCTTAATGAGATCTTGCCTTTAAAACTTTTCAAGAAGGCTCCTGTCAGCATTATTATTATTATTATTTTTTTCAAATTGCCTGTCAACAATATGCCATTTACTAGGGTGACAAAAAAGCACTGTAGGAATCTCTGCTAAGGAACGCTGACTTAAGAGTTTTTAGCTGGCATTCACCACATCAACCATTTCACCACCATCATGCCAACCAAAAGGGTAGTTTAATTTAAATATTTAATGAATCCCAATTCATGTATAAATAATTATTATTGACACTGGATTGAAAATGAGAGTACAATGTAATTATTTCTTTGTCAAAGGGTATGTTACAGTAAAATTTTACTTCAGCTGGAAATATTATATGGAAATCATATCTCGTCAAACATGTAGAATAACAATATTCTATTTTTGTTTCAGGACAAAGGTTTTGGGTTGTTTATTTAAATTACATTTCACAACCAAAATTAAGCTTGAGTCAGCGGTGGTGAAACTTTTAACTTCAATTCTGTATATGTAAATAAATTTATCGGTGGCAATATTATTCAAATGAGGGTATTAGTAATGAGTTTTTTTTGTTGTTGTTTTTTGTTTTGTTTTGTTTTGTTTTGTTTTGTTTTTTACATGATGCTGTTTTTCGCAAATGATACAAGGTAATTCTGACTTGATTCTGACATATAACTCAGAGGATGAAATCCTGTGTGACCATTCAAATAAAATTTTGTTAACATCATTTACCTTTCATGAGGTTCAACTTTGAAAAGTTCAAGATGGTTCTAACTTTTAACTATGTTGATGAAGCCTCATTGTATGATTCCGACACTAGTAAAACAACTACAGTACCATATGGTTCAGCTCAGCATAAATCATACTGTTTAAAAGTGGTTGTAGATTGAAAGTCTTTGGATAAAACCTAAGTGTGCATCATTAAGCTGACAGCCAATGACAACAATACAGCTGCAAGTTGTTGCTTGTTTATTTGATTATTTGTTTGTTGTTGTTGTTTTTTTTTTTTCAGTTTTTGGACCTAGGCAAATGATATCAATGTTTCTTAGTCTCCTGTTTGTAAACATTGATTCTGTACCAGTTTTTCACTTTTACATATTAAATTTTCAGCCATGTATTATGTCATGGTCTCTGCTACAAAAATCAAATGAGAACTGTCTGTAGACACAATGTCCAGTAATGACATACAACAGCAAATATAACTGATTTTTTGTCAAGTTGATCAAGACATCCACAGGGGCAGTACAATTACTGTAAAGGATCACTTGTTGGGCTTATTAGACCCCTAATTTGAATTAGGGTTCATAACAATAATAATAGTAATTCAAGTTATCATCAGCAGGACTCTATTCTGTCAGTAACCACCACAGTTTATCTACCAGAGTATTGGACAAACTAGGAGGTATCAGCTATCTAGGGTGGAGGGGAAATAGGGGTGTCTGGTGTTTTCCTGTACCTTTCCCCATGTGTCTCGCCCCTTCCTTAGTGGCTAACCCCCATTGTGCAATGTTGTAAAATTTCTCCCTATTTTTCTTGTTTTCCCGCCCAAGGGTCGAATCCCAATCCATACCCATGCGGATCACACTTCCAGTATCGTTCCTCGCTCATTTGATCCCAGGTCCCCTTTCACTCCAGGGGGACTGCCTGTATTCCAAGTTTGCTACCATTGAAAACATAATTGATGGTTGAGTAGGTTATTGCTTGATAGCTGTGTAATTAATTTTGCCTCCACAAAGACAGAAGGAAATCATGGGTGCTTACCATTTACAAAAACCATCCGGTTGGAAATTTCAGGCATAAAGATTAGACAATTGAATGCGACGTTGCGGGAGAAGGAATCGCTATAAAGTATATCCACATCAGTTAGAGAGACTTGAAAGAACAGAAAAATAGCATCACCTCAAATCACAGCCCATATTTTCTGAAGCTTCCCTAACGGAATGGCACGAACCATTTGATTTTCCAACTGGAATTTCCAGTTTTCCCATGTAAATGGTAAGTACCCCATGTCTAATATTTATAAACCATAAAAAAAAAAAAATGAAAGTATATCAAAATAAGAAAAGATTTTATGTAATTTCCTTAAATGTAAAAATAACTCAAACACTCCAGTGGAGTGGATCAACAACATGAATGCACAATATTTCTATTTCTATGTTTTTTTCAACACTTCTGATGAAAATCCATTTTACTATTGGCTGACCCTAAATCAAATTTACTGCCCTTCAATTCTCCACATGGGAAAGATAGAGTATCTGATGCAAAAATACCTTTCAGTCACTTGGGAAATCTACTGTGAACATTTATTTTATTTGTAAAGCTGTCCTTTCTTAGGTGACAAGCTGTAGATTTTAGGAATTTTACTGGCAACCAGTTTTTACAATTTTACAATTCAAATTGCAATGTTTACATCTGGACCAAACATTTTATGAGGTCCAGCAAACATATACTCCAGTTTGAAATAACTGTACACCACCAGACATTTTTGGCAATAAAACATAATATGATACTATCACAACAGGGAAGATATTGATCTGTTAAAACACCACCAGACAGTGGGAAATGGAAAAAAAAAAAATTTCACTTTAGAACATACGAGTTATTTACGACCAGGGGAAACTCATTGCAATCGGCCAGCGGCGGGTAGAAACACTCTGAGTGAGTCGTGTTAAACTGTCGAACACGTCCATGTAGTTTCAATAGGTTCTTTTGATAAGTACATTTAGATATCGTGTTAACATGGATCAAATTGCTGGGAAAGCAACACCGCTTCTTGACTGTCTGTTTCTACTTTGAAAGCACGATAACAAGCGAACCTTGGCTATATTTAGCGGCGGAATCTTTGCCTCCCCCAGATTAAACGCAAAATGTATTTGACATTTTACACCGCGGTTTAATTCACGTGCGACAAAAACATCAAGTACTTTTGAATTGTAAGAGTATTTCTGTTCGAAAATAATCGACCTCTCTTTATAAGCTTCTAAACAAGATTCAAGCAACTTTGGGAAGCTGCTAAGCATGAACAATGTCAAATCGCCGACTTCCTGAAATAAAACCACGCTATTCAATTTCGTCGTCGGCAACCGACAACATAAGGCTTTATAGTACGAGTTCATTGAATCTTAATGTAAATTTGTATAAAAAACGATATCGCAAAGCATTTCAATGCAGATCGGTGTAAGCGAGAAACGAGGTTTATTCATGGGCAACCTACCGAACCACCCGTTCACGAGGTGTCAGATACAATATTTTCGTACTGTACCAGCGACAATTTAACCCAATAAGTGCAGGGCCGGTTCGCTTAATCGCAGATCTTGGTACAAAATGTTGCCCTCGAGGTAGACAATTTGTAAATACAACATCTCACTCGTCCATAAAGCCCTTTGACACGCAGGGGTTGGGTTAATGGCAGTTTACCAATAGGAGGTATTTCAAATACGCTATTCATTTCACACATTTACATGCAAGCGTGCTTATCATTAAACTACAAAGGACTTCGATCGTGTTTTCCTTAGCGAAGACACGAAATGCTAAACTCCTCCAACAACGCCGGGAAATGCTTTTAAAAGTAACCGGCTAGAAGAGAGAACTAGATTACAGTTTTCTGGCACCTTACAAGCGCTAAATTTCACTCCATTTTACTATTTAGTTACATAATCTAATGAAGCATACCAAGCAGTGTGTCAATCGACAAAACACGCAAGACCAGGCAGTGTTGAAACAAGCGACGCCTAGCTCGGGAGAAATATAAAACAATGGGCTTACCAACATAAAACTGTTCCTTCTGCCGTTTGGTTGTTCTTTAGAAAGCTTCGAAATTATCGTCTCCAGGTTCTGTCTAGGAAATAAAGCGAAATAATTTTAATTACAATCAATTTTCACACCAAACACATGTGCGTGAACAACCCATTCAACTTCGGCGCCAACCCGAGCAGGCATTTCGCAAACAACGTGGATGCCTTCTATCAACTCAAACCGGCTCCAAAATTACCCCTTTCTCGTTTCTCCAAATTCCCCCATCACAATCCCTGGTCCGATGGTGTTCGCTTTTGTGAAAGCACCGAATTTCGAGAACTAAATACAGGATTATTGTTTTCGGCGAAAGGTCAACATGTCTTATGCCTCCACCATCTTTGCATTCCTGGTCGCTCTAACTGGAACCCTGGTCAGCGGTTGCTTCTTGTCACGCGAACTTGACACGCAATCGATGTACCGGAAGGGAAAGACTGGGTTAAACTCACGCAAACACGACATTCGCTCTTGAATTGACAGGTATGTGTTGGAAAAGTTGATTTTGTCCAGCCAACAAATTTCTAAGACAGAATAATGCCAACCTGGTAAATCTTTTTCTCCTCTGGTTGCAAAAAAATGGTGTCGTCTTTGGTTCTAGCATTCATGCGTGATGCTGAGTTCTTCTGCAAGGGTTAGAGATCACGCAACCAACTTAAAATGCTAAAGGAAAAGCCAATTCAGAGCAAAAGAACCAATTGCAAGCATTTTGTGGGCTCATAAATTTTCTCATATTTATTTGCTTGCCTAATGAAAGTAATATATTTAAATATATATATTTTTCCTACAATTATTCTTTCAGCGCTTGATTCTTCTCTGGCACCAAAGCTTCCGGTCACGAAACGACGTATAAGTTCTATCACTTAGAATGTAGGGCAACCTCTGTAATTAACTTGGGAAAGCTCTTGAAAGGTTTAAGATGTGAAATATATTTTGTTCATAGGGTTGTGGTAGTAACACGCTTTGAACAGAGGCGACAATTCTTCAACTGGAATCATTGATTCCAGTTGAAAAAATAAATAAATCAGATGGAATAAAAAGAAAAGAAAAGAAAAAAAAAACACACAATTAGCGCTTCGTAGTGAGAAAAAACAGTTTTTGCTTTCTCCGTTTAAGGGAGCACGCTTCGTTCGTGTTAATTAGGAAACTACCAGTGTTGAATTGTTATATGAATCCCCCAGGAAATATCCTTCCTTGCGACTCGCGCCAACTTGGATTTTGAAGCTATCAGTGCTAACGGGATCTATAGTAAGCTCTCGGTACCGGTTTAGGTTCAGTACATGGCGTGTTATGATTTTGTAAACACTATTTTCGTGGAAGCACGTTTCAAAACAAAATATATTGCGTTTGAGTCCTCATGAACACGATAAAGAGATTGCTTGAAGTATTGTTATTGTATTGAAAGAGCTTGTCCAAAACTTCGATATCCGGTTGGGCAGTTGTAAATGTGGTTATCCACTTGGCCCAATCCTCGCGCGATCGTAGGGAGAACTAACCGTTGGGGGTGGGGGTGAGTGCAATGTACTGAGTATTAATTGCTACGATTACACTAGAAATTAAACCGGCTAATCTAGTGTACACACCGGTAGTACGGTCACTTCTAGACCACGAGCATTCAACGAATAAGCAAGATATTTCCTTTACGTCTCGCCCATTGTCTCTGCGGTTTTTGCTTGTTACGTAATTGTTTATGCAATGTAACACCATTGTGAATTTCTGATACACGGTGTAGGTTTTCTTTCGGAAAAACTCTTGAATACTACCATGTCTTTCCACTCAGTTCTCTGCTCTCTTCTCCCTTTCGCCTGTCTCAGCTATGACCGAGCTAGGCGGTAAGTTTTACGAGGTCAAGGCTAAAACAAAGTTCGTATTTTAGAGCAAACGTTTGAAAGAAACCTCCATTCAAATCCCAAAACCACCTGTAAACAATATAACTATTATCTCCTGCTGCAAGTAGTTCTGCATGTATGGTTAAACAAACCGCAACGGTTAATGTTAAAAGATGACTGGACTCAAAAGAGAAATGAATCGTGAAATAAGTCCTTTTCCCACGGGTGCGTATTGAAGGCCATATACCGATTTAACGGAATATTGTAAGTTCTTTATGAGATCATACGCTTCTTATAAAGCGTTTCCGGTTTATGGAAATAAATTAACGTGTAACTTCTACAGTCCGACCGGAAACAAATTCCAATCCAGTCCAAAAAGGCCATTTCCGGTGCGAGTTACCTTGTGCCTCTGTTTTGAAACGAGACTTGGTGCAAAACCTTTCATGAGAAAATGAGTTTGATTTGCATGAAAATGAACATGTAGGTGGAACACATTTCCATATGAATGGTTTCGCACGAAGACACGTTTTAGCTTGTTTTGATACAGGCAAAGGACAACTCTAAAAAGGCCATTAGGGAAGGACATTTTTTTTTTTGAAGGGGTGGGGATGGGTTGTCAGTTTCCAAAAAAACAAATCTGCAGAGAAAAACTGCGGGAGAAAAAATCGTGTAAGGAGAGCCATGGGGAAAAAATTGAGCAAGTGCTGTCTACCAACCTTGTCCTTATCGTGTGTTTTGCCTTAACAAAAAAATATCCTTGCACAAGCTATTTCCCACCAAAAAAATGCACAACCTAAAGGTGAGAAAAAAAAATTTCATGGCCCAGAAAATTGCCCAACCAATCCCCACCCCTCTCGAAAAACAAAAAATGGTCCGTCCGTAAGAATGAATTATTCATCAAAAGGGGCCGTTAGGGGTGATCAGAGGAGGCAAGGTTATCTTTGCGACTCTCTGATGGGTTATTCTTCTGTCCCTTGAATCGTGTAAAAACCCTCTGATAAATCGTGATTGAAGAATGAAATGTTTATCTTCGAAAATCGTAAAAATGAAATTTAGAGTCGTGAAATGAAAAATTAAAGTTACCGGATAAGACTTCTCCACCCTTTCCCCTCCACCCTTTCCCGTGCCACGTTACAGTGACTAATTGTAGGTCTGGCTACGGAGGGCCATTACTCCAGTTGCTGCTATTTTTTCTTTGTTTTGTTTTATGTTATGGTGTCGCGAAATATGCGAACCTCAAAATCGCTTAGAACTACAAACCGTGCCTTGTAGACACTGTGAGAACATCTTTCTTGTTACTGTTTACATAATCAGTTGCGTTTCTGTTTATTTGGACATTGTTGATTAAGTTGTTTGCTCAAATTCAGGAAAATGTTAAATAACATTGACAAAGAAATGAAGTGTGTCTCACTCAAAAACGCGAAATTAAAGTGAGTCAAAATGAAAACTTTTCGCAAAATCGCAAAATTAAGGTGTCGCGAAATATGCGAACCTCAAAATCGCGAAATTAACGTGTCGCGAAAATTTCATGTAATAAGTTACTTTATTTAAAGTGGCAATATGCTTAGCCATACGGCTAGTTTACAGATATCCCACCACTAAAATAAACATACCTAACTACGTAATGATGATACAGTGAAACCTGTGTAAGTGGACACCCTTGAGACTCTCATTAGTGTCCGCTTAATACAGGGTGTCCTCTCAAAACATGCTCTAATATCTCGTGCAATAACTGTTAATTATTAACCCTTTTGTAACACAGTGTAACACAATGTAAGATCAAAGACTGCTCATAGCACAATATGTCCAGTCAGTCAATGCGTCAACCTGGAATAATCACTTAGCTTTAAAACGACATCGCTGAACAATGTTAAAGGAGTCTGAGCTGAACCTTTAGAGGTAAAATGCCCTTGAAGTGTCCGCTTATTGCAGGTTTTGTGCAACAAAATGGCTTAATATTGGTGTCCGTGACCGCTTAACAGGGGTGTCCGCTGAATGCAGGTATATTTTACAGTAAATATGTGAAGAAAATTTAGGGACTCACGCTCGTTAAACTTCGAACCTTGCGTTAAACTTCGAACCTTGCTTAACAACTATAACAATAACCTCGTGAATAACAACAAGTGAAAAATTATGAACGAAACTAAATGTTTATTATACTGTTTAGACTCTTCTACAAAAGTTGCATGTTTTTCGACAGCCAATCTTGACAGTTATAAAGTCGCTGCTCCCAGTGAAAGAAGCACACTTTGCTTCTCCCTAGTGGTCGAAACAGGCTAAGAGGAAAGAAACACATATTTTAGTTTTGATCAGCAGTCATGCCATGTTACTCTTAATGACTATTGAAGCTGTCTCGATACAGATTTTTCTAGACCTCGATCAGCTTATGCCATGCAAGGTAATTCCTTTGATCGGTTCGATATCAAAATTACACCGGTAATTGGAAATAGACTTAAGGTGGTATGGTACCCTCAATATGGGCCAAAAAGTTTGTTTAAATATGGTGAAGAAAGATCAATTGTGTGCTATTGCACTCAAGAAGAGAAATTGAATTTCTAGAGCTTTACTCAAAATGGTTGCTATGGAAACCAGCCACAGCCTTTTGAAGTAGTGTTTTATAGTATTGACGCCAACACTTCCTGCTCTTTTACAAAACAAGAATTGACTGTCGAATAAGCATATCATGTTCTGTGATATGAACCTAAGTTTTGACAGTTAACTCTTACTTTCAGTGCTTTTTACAGCTTTATTTGGAAATAACCTTCTTTTTTACCACACCCAGTGGACAAATCATCTCATGTCACGTGACAGACCTTAAAATGTTACGATTTTTTTGGTTTATATCATCACGACACTATTGGTCTTTGATGAGTCCAAGTTTCAGAAATTCTACTTAAAAACCTTGCAAAGTAGAAATGTTGGCGCGAAGTCAGTCGGTACAAAAGTAAACTTTTGAGAAAAATGCACTTTAAGTTTTTTACACGAAGTATTAAGCATTTAACGAGCCACAAATAGTGGGGGGGGGGGGGTGCAGATTGGATCTCGGGGGAGGGGGTGCAATGGTTGTTCTATTTTGTAAAAAGTTACCGCAGTTGTGGGAAATATTCCTTGTCATGAGGGAAATGAATGAGCCTGTGATGGCAATTTGAGGCAAAGCTTTTCACAAATAATTATACCAATCGAGTTGTGCATGTCTTTAAAGTTTTTTCTAAATAGTTTCGTTCATATAAGTTAAAAATAATCTATATTTTTGGTCACGTTCTTATAGTAAACAGTCGTTGCTATGGCCGTTGCCACGTGAAAAAACTTATACCACTGTGTACTTTCCTTAAATTTCACACTCATCTGGAAGGAAATTCGGCAAGATCGTTTCAAAATGTTTTTGACAAGTCCTCAAGGGTCTTAAGTCTTGTGTTTCCAAGAAATTGACTTTTTCATGAACATCGCCATATTTTAGGGTACCATACCACCCTTAAGTGCACCTAACCTCAAATTGTTTTTTTCGCTAAAACGAATGTAGACTTGATTTGAAGCATTTGGGCGAAGAAATTTTTGAATTTGGTTGAATCCTCGATTTCCTATGTCCTTTCAAAGTCGCGCTTGAAGTGTTTCACGACCGCGTTTTAGGGAGTCTGGGGCGGCGGTACCTGATGACGTCTACCCAGGAACCAAGCACAATAGCGCCTAAGTCAACTCTCTGTATTCGCTCGAGAAAATGGAATACAAAACTAATCGTTCCGATGTATTTTGGGACTAAAACGTCCAAGTTTTGTCTCAAAATCATTTCTTTTTCGTCACTGGAGTCAGAGTTAAGTTTCGATTCGGAAGACTCCGAAATCAACTTCGATCGAGCACGTTCGACAACTGTGAAAACTCACTGCTTAGAGTTTTGAGAGCAATTTACAATATTTCAAGCGACGAAGGGGAAGACTTCTTTGTGGACGACCTGCTTGTATATTAGGAATGGAAAGCTAGATACGAAGTGGAGGAGCAGGCAAACGAAAAGCAGGAAAGAAAACTTCAAGGACTGCTTTGGATGGTAATTTCGTCAACTAAACATAAGATTCCCACGCGTGTTTATAGCCCGTTTACATTTGTCCTTAGCGAGAATGTATTTTGTCAAGGTGTGATTGTTCTGTTAAATCCAGTTTGTGTTTTACTTTCAGTTGAATGCTTCATGTTTATAAGAGCGACGTACGTGTTGCAGTTTTCGAGGCTTGATGACCTCCAAAACATTGGCTTCGATCGATTGAAAATCGTATTGTTTGGACCTGTATTTTTGAAGCTGCGGGAAGCAAGGCGGAAGGAAACATTTCATACAATTACCGATTTCACATTGTCACACGTTTTAAGTCGTAACTCCAAATAACCAATGTAAATTGTTCTCAAAGTTTGCAGTGAAATTCGTCGGATAAGCGAAAAGGATGTGTTCCCTAAGCGGTCCGCAGATAATGTTACGCGGTCATATTTTCGACGCTATTGCACAGAATCTTTGTCGCACTGCTGATTTCCAAACCTTCGAAAAACTCTGTGAGTCTAATAATTTTGTAATTCTAAAGGATTAATCTGCGACTTTCATCTAAATCGAAAGAGAAATAAGTGTTGGTTAGCGGCGTACAGTTGCGATCTATTTACATATCAGTATAACGTTTCTTGATCATGATTGGATCGCATAACTTTGCCGGTTATGTTACAAATACTGCGGGATTGGAAGATATAGGTAGTTGCTAGTATTTCTACAATTTTCTAGTTAGCTTTAAGCAGAAAATTTATGAAAATAGCGTTCGAAAGTCTGCGGAACAAGTTCCAGTGAGAGTTCTTCAATGGTTCTCACAGATTCAGTTCGCTTGTTTCGGTTCGACAAAATCAACCATCGTTTACGTCTTTATTGCACCATTAGCCGATCATCGTCAGTAAATTGTACAGTTTATCTTTCTTTAAATCTGGAATATTGCTGCAACAGCCGATAGTACTTCTGGAAGGAGTTTCTGCGCACTTTTCGAATGTGTGTTGCACCATCCTGAAGGAAATGAGAGGACTTGAGATATCCAACCTTCCTGGGTAGACGTCACAAGAGCCGCTGGACCCATTCTCCTCAAACTCGGCCGTGAAACAAAATGGCGGTGTTTTGGAGCCATTTTCGAGATTTCGTCGGGGCACAGAAAATCGAGGATTTAACGGAATCCAAAAATTTTTTTGCAGAACTATTTCAAATAACAATTAGATTCGTTTTAGCGAAAAAAAATTTGGGGGTTAGGTGCACTTTAAGTTTGGTCAGGAGCCATAATCGGGGACGGAGACCGTAAGCGCGCGCCATTTCTAGTATTAGGATTGTCCCCATGATATGGGACAATAATTCTATTTTTAGAACAAATTGCGCCATCGCCTGCGACACACGCGCGTACATGCTGCGAGGATTTTTGCGGATGTCGCGCGGGGGAAATGGCGTCCGAAATTCCCGAAATTTTTCGTGTTTTTGGCCCACAACTCAACGCGTTTACGTCTGTTGGAATTTTGCTTAAGTATTTTCGTCGTAAGCTGCTCCAGTTTGAGTGAAGTAAGACCGTGTCGAATTTAGGTATGTTCCGCTGTAAGGTTATATATATCGCTGACCAAGTTGTGTTCCGACGTATGCTTCTTTTACATGAGCTGTACATTACTCCACTTTCAATTTCACATATGTTGAAAATTAACAGCTTTTCCATTACACAGAAAAAAACTAGCTGTATATTAAGATATAGCAGATCTTCAGGACTTCATAGTTTCCTAGCTCCTCTTGCCACACGCTTGCGAGGAATTTGTCAATCTATCGCGACCGAAAAGTAAAACAAAATAATTGGTTGTTTGAGTTTCGCTTGAATTGTAAGCAACGCTTGATGTTTCATTAAGGCCCAATAACTTTATGTCCGTAGATACTGCTCAGTTTTATCCGTGTAAAAATCCAGTAAATTCTCTGTTGTCGATGAATGAGAGCGCCCGCCGATGCGTGTTTTGTACAGTCAGTAAACACGACAAATTGTACTTCCGCCGCACTTTCGTGTGAAAGCGTACATCGAACTCAAACAATAACTCTATAGTTTTTAAATATGTTTAAGATTGATAAGTGTTTGAGAACATATTGAAAACTAAGCTGAAAATATGTGAATAAAGCAGAAATAATCAGCAAAGTTACGATGACGCTTTCTTTAATCAACTTGGAATAACGATTTCGATCTTGTTGATCGAGTCAGTAATCAGAACTCCTTGTCTACTTTCATTTTCGCAGTGTAAAACTTCACTATGCTTATGTTGAAGAAACACACATGATGTTAGTAGCCTTTTTTGCGTTCGTGAAATTTGTTGCAGCATCTCAGCACAAAAGATAACGAAAGGAATCTTTGTCAAGATTTGTTGACAATTGAAAACACCGACTCGGACTTGAAAGTGCACGAGCTGCACTATGCAAATGAGCTAATTGTACGCGTCAGACTTTCCTTTCAAAAACTTTTGCAAACTCATCAAACAAGCAGAAACAATAAGAAACAGGTTTTGGTTATGATTAACCATTGTCTGAGAAACTCACAAATTAAGTCGATATCAGAGTAGAGAGTTTTCTTGCTATGTTCTTAGTCAGAACAAACGCAAAAACATACGCGTAAGCTTACAACTAGCGTGAGCAGATCTTATTATTCATTCCCAGCGCGAGATTGAAGTCTTGTTTTCGACCCTGAAAAACCCACCTTTTCCGTTAGCTCAGGGCGTAAAACTACATATAAGCGCCCTGGTTCGTATTCCCAGCCCTATTCCCTGCCATCGCTGTGAAAAATACGCAAGAGAATCTCTTAACTCTCACCATTTGATCACGCAACGTGACAAAATCCACGCGAAAGACCCCGACATGTGCGTGAATTCGCGCGGATATATGACGTCAGGATGGCGCAATTTGTTCTAAAAATAGAAAAATTGTCCCATATCATAGGTGCGCGCGAATCCCGAGACTTACGGTCTCCGTCCCCGATTATGGCTCCTGGTTTGGTATATGATACCGGTATTGCATGACCCCGCGCGGGGATACGAATTTTATCTTCGAGTGCTACTGGTATCTCCCCCGGGTGCTCTGCGTACCTTTCAGGGGTTAAAAAGGTGATTTTGGTACAGCTTAGGGTGTTCAACCTCAAAAGATCCACAGTGGGAGGTTTTGCGGTATATTTTAGGGTATTGAGCCGAAAAAAGATATTATTATATGGCTAGCTCCGCGAGCAGGGCAAGATGAATCAAATCCTGTGCTGTGATTGGCTACCCGAGCGGGCAAGATGGAGCTATCTTGCCCGCTCGAGACTACCCGCCTTGTCCCGCAAGAAAAATGTCCCCGAAAGCCATGTAATAAATCCTTTATTGACCAAGCTTGTTCGGTCAAGATGGCTGGATATTGGCCTCGTTCTTTTTTTTTTGCGAGTTTATGGACCTCGACTCCGTCTCGGTCCATAAACTCGCAAAAGAAGAACTTGGCCAATATCCAGCCATCTTGACCTCACACTTGGTCAATAACCCATATATATGACATCCGGCGAGCGACCCCGTCTTTTTACGTGGAAGTCCCCCTGGAGGTATTAGTGATAGTGGGAGATATCATCAGCACGAGCAAGATAAAATTCGCATCCGCCAGCGGCAATTTTTGCTCTTGGGGCAAACATTTATTAAATATATTTAACGAGGCTGGCAACAGTTTCCAGCACTTCATTCGCTGTTTAACAAGCGATGCTGCAATTATGGTATCGCACAAATTCTGTCAGAATGGGTTCTGTAGAGTGGGTTCATTTACGAAAATTAAAAGTGGCTGTGAACTCACCCGACAGAAATTGTTTGACCTTTGCACAAAGGTGCATCTTATCGTGCTTACCGCAATTCAATAGTTAAAAATGGGGGTCACCGTGCTCGCTTTTTAGTCATAAGCGCTTAAAGCTAAAATTAAAGACTTTTTTTTTTCGGGCATGAATATTGTTGGTGTGGTAACCTATTGAGCCGCGCAATTGACAGCAACATGTTCACCTATGATTAAGCAGTGATTTTTGATCAGCCAATATAGAATAGTTATAATGACCCATCAAAATCTACGTCTTGGAGAGTGCTGGAAACTCTCTCGAACCACCTTAATTTAAAAAAGAAAAAAATTGTTATGTTTATTACATGCATCTCAGTTTTTCTTCATATGTTAAAACCACCGAAACTGAAATCTTAAACTGTGTAAATGAATGCGAAAGCCAGTTTAACGAATCGCAAAGATCAAGAACATCTTCTGTGTTAACAAAGTCAAATTGAAGTTTCATTATGTTCGGAGAAAAATTGTACATGTCCGTAACCATGACGACGTCGATATTACCGTTGACTTGTGAAAGATAAAAATGGTATCTTCACTGCGCCCGACAAAGAAATTAAATTTTAGGTACAAGGAAAATTCCCGGTATTTCATCGAAATGTATTTTCTGAGGCCATAGAGCCGTTTTTGAAATTTTGGAAAAAAACACTAAAAGTGAAATAAAAGATCAAAATGTTTGAAGGTATTTTAGAGTTATTTTGGCCCCGTGCAAAATTATTTTAAATTGAATTAAACCTGAAAATAGAAGTTCATTAAGATAGAAAAACTTCAAAGAGATAATATTAAACGATGAAAGAACAAATATGGTTATGGATGGAGAAGATTAACACGGATTACAAACGACGCACTTGAAAAGTTTAGGCCAAACTGTTCACACGCAATTGCAAAAAAAAAAAAGACACAGCCACAGTTATAATCTAAATGCTCGTATTGAAAGCATGGCGTTAGATGAGTAAAGGGATATGAGTTACATCAGAAAAAAAAGTACTAATAATAAATGAGTCACAGGCGCTCTTCTTAGGCCCCGTGTTGCCGGGCTGTCTTTATTCTTTTGAAAATGAGAATTAGCATTTAAAGTTGCATGTTTTACGACAACTGATCCTAACAGTGTGCACTCCACATTGCCCTTTGTATCTTCGACAGGTTGATTCTGGCCATCTGTCGAAACAGGCTAGGAAGAAAGAAGAATATGTATTTGAGTGCCATGCCATACCATGCCATGCTACAGTACCGCTCAAATGCGAGTTACCACCTCTCATCTCGTTTCTCGCGAGACGCGTCTCGTTTCTTTCGGGACGTGTTTCTCTCGAGACTCGTTTCTCTCGAGACGCGTCTCGTTTAGGCTTAACTATTCAAGATGCACAAACCATGATGTAACTCCTTTAAACGATGTTAAACTGCAATTTACGCAAAGTGTATAAATTAGTTGATGATATACGCAACCCCATTCGCAGGATCTAATTTTGTGCCTCCTCTTAAGGATAGAAGAGAAGCTCCTGAGAACTATGTTGCTAGAGCACCTCGTTTTCCAGCTTACTGTAACAGTGAAAAAGAAACTTACGTCGTTTTGTTGGAGGGGCGGGAGTTGGAGCACATCCTTGGCCATGACCTGAAGGATTAATGTATTGTCAAGTTAGGTATCACTTATGGCATCCTTTCTGTGTAGAGGAATTGTCGCATGACACATCATATCATGATCACAAGAAATCAAGATCAATCAAAATCCCTTTGAAATACTGGAAAAAACCCTGGGAGCAAGGTTGACAATAAATTAGTCATGTTCCAAACAAGCAAGGAGACTGGATAGGAATATTTAAAATCGATTAAGTTGAAAATTTGAGCCTGGTGTCAACAAAAAAAGGTGTCCCTCCAAACCAAAGAAAACTCTCTTACATGTAAATCACAGCTTTTCAAAATTGTATTACATCTTTGTGTTTGAACCAAAAACATTGCCATTTGGCAAAATTACTAACTTTTAGATGCTTTTTAGGCATCAGGCTCATCGATTTTAAATATTCTTACCCAGTCGCTTGCCCGTTTAGAACATAGCTAATCACCTATTACCTCTTACTCTGAATCTTATATATAGTAGCAGTAAATGTACAGAAAAAGTTATGGTTGTCTTATGGAGGTCGTAATGTGTGTTATTAGTCAAAACATGAACTCCTGGATTCTTTTTCCAACAAAGTAGGTTTTGATGGCAATGTTTGAAAATTGTCCTGTTTTCTGAAATCCGCGGGAAAGTGGAAAAGAACTGTTCAAAAATCTGTGTTGTGGCTTTGATTTCTCCAGAGGATAAGACCTTGAAATTTCAGTGAAAAGTATATAACTTCAAAACCTAACTACAGCAGACCTCCAGTAGCCATTTTGTCATTGATCCAGTCCACATAGAAGCTCACACGGGCGAACACTGTGTAGGAGCTCTCTGCTTCACACCGAGGGTGTCCCCAGCTCACAGCCCCATGAAGAACAAAACGCCCATTTTGTTCGCACACGAATGGCCCTCCACTGTCACCCTGACATCCACTGATCATATTGCCTGCTGTCGCGTATCCTGCACACAGCATGCTTGGTTCATCCACTGGCACTAAGTCCTTGTTCGCCTTGGCGCATGTCTGGTGATCGACAACAGGCATGACGGCCTGTTGAAGAATATTCGCCGGCTTTCCTCCGCCAATAGTTCTTCCCCAACCTACATGAATGATTCCACACCTATTAAAAATTCGTCATAGCGGAAAAATTTGTCGAGAATGAATTTTCTGTGTAAAAGTCTCTGAGCCTATTGCGCTCCGTAAATGCCTTATCTAGATAAACAAAAACTCGTCCTTCCTTTGCAAGCGGCACGGCTTGTTATGTCAGCAAAACCGTTACTTATATCCACGAACCTTTGATAAAGGACTGGTCCTCTCACATTTTCCAACATTTTGAGTAATACGAGGTCTTAGGTCGCGTCGTTCATCGCCTTAAACTGTGACCAATCGCAGCTTGTTACTAGCTTGGTTGTGTTAAACTCATTTTTGCACTTCCAAATCTTCATCGGATTAATTTTGAACAAATGGGCGTAAGATGCGTGTGAAATAGGTCATAAATCGGTACACCAATATATGGATTGAACAGTTTTTCCTAACTTCAATTCCTTTAGTAAATGCAGTGGGATAAAATGTAACAAGTGACTTACACTCGGTTTGGTATCTATCCACTTTGGTGGTTTCTTTTGAGACTGCGCGCCCATGTTGACGTAGAAATTTCCGTGCAATCTGACAGTGACGCGAAACTGTTTTGCACCAAGTGTCATGTCTGTTGCAAACCATTTTCTAACTTGCTCTTTTTTCTGGGAAATATATGCTTCAGGAAAGGTAATTTCGATCAATTCGGTTGCTAAAAAGTCACATGTCTGCAAGGCATGCGAGGCAGGCCGCTCTGCTTAAACTCTTTGCACACAGTGCGTGCCTATAATTTAAGAATTCAAACATAGTTTGGGCTGGGATACCTGTGATGTAGCATTTGGTTCCCGTGGGCACTTGCTGTCCGCCCTGTGGTAAACAAACAGTGTTTACTCGATCACTCAGGGCCACAGGGTTGGAAAGTGTAAGCACAGCGATGTCATTGCGTAAATGCTGCATGGAAAAACCTTCATGGAAACAAACCGACGATACATCGAATACCTGTTCCGCACCTTCGGTTACTGTTTGGTCATGCTCGCCTGCAAGGATATAATTGTTATCGACCAAACGTGAGGTTCAGATATATGAGTTATTGATCATAACAAGGGGAATTCGGTGAAGATGGCTAGATACATTTTCGTCAAGGTCTATCTTCCCTGTTTATTGAGCTAGTGTTACGCTTACAGTCTCGATCAGGTTTAAATTTGGTTCTGTTGAATTAAGTTTTGCCAGTTTTCGTGGATGAGTAACTCTAGCCACAAATAGACTGCACAAGAACAAATGAAGGATTTCACAAAAGATTATGCTAGGCTACAAATTTTAGTAATAAAACAAGCCTACCTACAACAACTTTGTAACGACTGGGCGCAGCTTTTTGTACCACACAGTGAGCTGCCGTTACTACGTGTGTTGGTGAGATGAGAGATCCACCACAAATGTGATAAAGTTTTCCTCGCACTTTAACCCTCAAAGAGATCTGCCATGGCCATGAATTAGGCTGGGCATCTGTTCCGCCAACTACACGAGTAGTAATGGGTCGCTTTCCACATTCTGCTATTAACATAAGGAATTGTAACAAGAATTCTTTTAAATTGTATTGCTCTTTGTTGATCGATGACTTCGCTACAACCCCCACGGAAGTTATTCCGATTATAATCTGTTCAAGTATATTAACTATATTCGAGCCAGGATTTTTCCAAGGAGAAGTGCTCGGGAATACGTGCTGCGAAGCGGTACGCAACAAGAAACCGTAGCGTATTTGGGGACAAATCCTTTATGAAGTACTTACAAAAGGCTTCTTAGTCTAAATAGCGCTAAAACTAGTTTGATGTCAAAATCCTGGCAAAATGTTTTGGCCAAAGCCGTAATTTTTCGCTCGATCAAGCTTGAAGTAGTGGCCATATGATTTGATTAATTTTTGGCAGTGCGTAACTGGCTTATGTAGCGTTTTCTAGGCAAAAAACATGACTTCGAAGTTTTTGTATTCGTTTATTTGCCTTCAAGCTTATTCAGCAAGCCACTTCAACAGTTCTCTTTTTTTGCCCGATTACTTTTACAAAATATGAAAAAACAGATCAAAGTGAAAGCGTTGCTTTTTACAAGAGTCATGTTAAGTGGCTAGTTCATATTGCCGCACACTAGCGAGTGTGGATGGATAAACTGCGTAAAAGTGGTGGTTTGCAAAAGATAACTTGACTTCGAGTTTGGGTCAAGTATTATCAGAACGAAAAGGAGAAGAAAAAGGTTGGTTTTCAGCAACTGAAAGATTTCTTTATGTTGACGAGGAAACAGATATTCCAGGCCCCATAGTGAGGTAAATCTCTCAGCTATCTTCAACTCGTTATATTCTCTAAAGTTACAAACCTTGATTTCCCAGGGTAAGGGTTAAACCATTGAGCAACATCAGCGCAAAAACCACTGTGAAGTGCATCTCGGCAAGAAGCCTTACGGCTGAACTGCTTTAACAAGTGCTGGACAAATTTGTAGCAGATAGCTAGAAATAACGGGCACCTGGTTCCTTCTCTGTCGTGTTATGTCTAAACTAGCATCCTGTCTTTGCTCAATAGGTGCAGATTTGCAAACACAAGCCGCTACTAAAGCAAATACACCATGGCCAGTGTTAAAGCTGTCAGTCATCTTGTGATGTTCGGTTTCTCCATCATACGGAACACTTAAAACAGTTGTGCTCTTAGGAATATTTTATATTTTAATTCTGAATTTATCTTAGCGAATATAGTAATTGTAAGTAGTAACGTTATTGTAAATATTCGTGCGTTTTTGTCATGAGCTCCTGAATCGGGGGATTGGGCAACCACTCCCCACGTTTACGACTCAAAATAAATTTACCTTACCTTACCTTACCTTGAGGACCTCTCTACACAAGTACAGAGTCATACATTGTACCGATTTGGAAGAAGGGTTAGTTTGTCTGAGGAGGCTGGAAGGAGCAACTCGAGTAATCAGAACCCCCGCTCCTGTGGAAACCAGATTGTGTTCCTCAGGGCATTTATCCCGCTCTTTCAGTGACCTGTTTTTGCAGCTGCGCTTTTCTTTAAACCTTGTTCTTCTTGAGTTGTATTCTAGAGCATATTTCGTGGACGGTCTGCTGCAGAAAATCGGGTTTCCTTGGTAGTTCCGACGTATGTGCAACTAAACTTAAGTCTTCTATTACTACTTATACAAAGAGGATAGCGTAATTAATGGACGTCAACATTCGATAGCTAGAGAGCTGAAAAGATCTTTATTTTCTGTTTTAAGACAAAGAACACCACCATAGCACAACGTTTGTAAGCAGTGCTCAGAGGCCCAGAGGTGATGGAATTTAAGTTGCCAGTTGAATTCTCTTTTGTTCGCCTTTTTTCGTGCAGCTATCAGTAACATTTCAGCCCATGTCTATTATTTCTCAACTGTCAGTAAATTTTGTGGTGTTATTTGTTTCAAATTCGTTTTGGCTCAGTCTGTTGTTTACATTTGCTGAGACTGGCCATTGCTTTGTTTTGGTTTCAGCATATAGTGTAATGTGGCCTGCGAAAGCCACTCGTGTTCATGGCAACACCTCACTCCCAACAAGCTTCATTGCACTTTTTCAAGAAAATTACTTTTCTATCTATTTTTGTCCTTATTAAGCGATTGGAAAGCCTACATATGAGTAAACTGACCTAGATTATCCTCTTATTTAGCTTGCGTGTAATACAAAAACCTCATTTTTTTAATCAAAGCATTAAAACAAACGAAAGAGTCGAATTCTTGTTCTCCCATGTAGATCGATCGATTTGTTATATACTTGTCATACAATCAATGGAAAAACTATCGCGAAAGAAATTACAAGCGACGTTGTGTTACAAATGTTTTTGTTTCCTATACATTGTACAGGAAACATCACAATACTTTCTTGTTTCAAATACAAAACTTCAACTTCAACGACCAAAGCTAAGCACCACCCAATTCTCGACCGTGCATAATTTCCCATTGTATAGTTTCAATGTGCTATAATAATAATTATGAAAAGAATGCACACTTTTAACATTGAAGTGGACGGTTCATCCTGCTACATACTTTAGCTTGATTCCATTTAGAATACGCTAAACCTCTCGAAGTCCACTTGCATAACCGTGCGCGAGCTACATTTTGATTAAACCATAAACCAATGCTGCGTGTAAGGAATGCAATTTGCGATCGCTGTAAGTATAATCAGCAACAGCTTTAGACATGAAATCTTGTAAAGGGTTTTGACGATCTGCTAGTTCCCCTCTGATTTTATAAATTGGGGAGCTGCGAAAAGAAAGGTATTGAAAAACAAAGTAAACAAACAAACGAACAAGCAAAGAAACAAAGAAGACGGCAAGTTGGGGACTGGTGGTTTCCTCGCCCCCAAGCCTCGCATTCTTTTTCACCTGCCGTTATTTTTTTTTTTTTTCGGTAATAACGATCTTCGCGCTGCACCCCAAATTAAACGAGCGCCCCGGCCTCAAAAATAAATTAACGAAATTATGATATTGCAGAGTTTACAGTGCGCCTGAATTCCGCAGTCAAATTGATCAGTACAAGAAGAAGTCACTCTCCTTTACTTCTTTGCTGTATGTTGTGGCGTGATGTGAATATCTCTTTTTCCTTCCACTGGTCCTTCGCAATTCGTCTGCTATTTCTTTGAGCATGGTTACAGCGTACTCCCCAATGAAATCTGCTACTTGACTGTCCTCCGTTGGTTCTTGTTCCAAGATCTCTCTTGCATCAGTGTAGGAGTCATTCAAGATGGCCATGAAGAAGTTCATGAGGAAGACAGTCATACTGAAGAAATAGAAGAAGACGAAGAATGGCCCAAAGAAACGGTTGATTGACTCCAGTTCATCATAGTTGGTGCCTTTACCAAGGATCATCTCGAATATGTTGACCAGTGCCCTCGTAAACGTAGAAAACATGTACGCCGAACGCCCAAATATCATATGGCCCATTGTGGCAAATGCGATCAGTACCACAGTATACACTATTGAGTATGAAATCATGGGACCCTTGGAAATACTTATGCTTTTTGCCATGATGGCGATATGCTTGTTAAATTTCAAAATGCGGAGGAACTTCATCGTTGCCAGGAAGATAACCAGGGCAAGAAACACGCTTTCGATGTCTGTCCATAGAGCTACAAAGTCGAAGCTCATTCGAGCATATGGATTCTCTTGCACTTTCTGTATCAGTTGCCTGGTGTATTCCGATTTGAAGAAGAAGATCACGATGGTTGCAATTGTGAAGGAGATGAATGCCAGCTCTATCACGTTCCAGACGTCCTTAAAGTATTTGACTCCAAGCTTTCGCAGTTCTCTTATCTCAGTGTATATCGAGAAAATAAGTATTAAGACGATAAGAACGTAACAACCAATGAAGATGCCTTGGCTTAGCGAGTTACTACTACCGTAAAACGAGATAGGGTCAATACGGTAAGAGGGCATTACGCCTCCAGTCGGTAGGGATTCAAAGGAATAACGAGTAAATGCAAACAGATTGGTCGATGGTTGGAAAGTGACAAGTTCTAACAGAACAATTCTTGTTCGTCTGTTGATCCAAATGTCCTCCTGAAGGCCTGAGATAACCTGCCGGGCGGTCTGTATGTCATATCCCAAGTCAGCCACAAGGCCACCGCCGTTATATGTGTGGCGAACTGTAACAACCGGAAGAGTACCGAGGGCTTTGGAATCTTGATATTTCACTGTGTGTTCACAAGCTATTGGAATGGATGGGAACGTCTCCTCATTATCGCTACTACCACTAATATTGCTACTACTGTTACTGTTGTTGTTACTGTTGTTAGTGTCGTTGTTGTTGTTGCGGCTACTACTGCTGCTGCTGCTGCTTTGGCTGGGTATGTAAGAAGGCGAGACGTCAATCAACTCAAGGCGGGAGCCTGATGAGACGACGTCACGATTATCGTCTGAGAATTCAAGGTAACATCGAGGAAACCACTTTTCAAATTCAGGGTAGGCGGACAAAGCAACACATGGATCTATAAAGAGAGATAAAAAGAGCTTCCGTGAGTTTGCTGGAAATTTGCTTTCCAAAGAACTTCCGCAAACGGACACCTTTTATAGGCGGGCGCTTCGTTGAAGGCACATATAAACACTACTAGACATTTTCAATTTTCCGTAACTGGAAAACTCTCCTAAGCGTGTCTGCTTAAGAGTGAATCGATAGAATATAATATTGCCATTATTTCAGGTTTATTTCTTGGTTGTTCTTTTGTGTAAGTGCTGCACTTTTTTTTATCAAAAAACGGTCAGTTGTCTCCGGTCAGATGGCGCAGTGGCGTCATGGTTGGTGCGCTCTTCTCCGGATCGAGCGGTCCGGGTTCGAACCTAGAGCGGGGACATTGTGTTGTGTTCTTGGGCAAGACAGTTGATTCTATCAGGGCCTATCTCCACCCAGCTGCATAAATGAGTAGGGGCGAATTTAATGTTGGGGGTAACCCTGCAATAGACTAGCATCCCATCCAGAGGATGGGGGAGTAGAGATAATCCTAGTCGCTTCATGCTACTGAGACAAGAGATAAGCGTAGGCCTAACGGACCACTTAGCTCGTTCGCAGACTTTTTCCCTTTTCGGTTGCGAATAAGTAAGAAACTTATTATGTCCTGTTTAACATACCACCTGGAGTTTGTCGAATCGTTTAATACCCAATGGCCGTTTCCAATTTTTCCTTTGAACTAGACAACTTTAAAGTTCATTTTTGCCAGTTCCTCTTTTCAGTCATAATTCAATTTGACGTTGTCGATCCTTAAATAGGATCTCATTTTTGCCCCTGTTGACATTGTGCTTCTGGTGTGTCGCCTTGAGACCCTTCGCGGCACACACCTATCCGATATCTACGGAAGAATCCCCCCAGGAGTTTGACCCAAGAGAAAGCGAGAAGCCAAAAATGTAGGCTTCAAACACAGTCGACCGCCAACTAACCTGGTTTCACTCGAATCTGCCGTAAGCGAGGAAGGCTTACAATGAAAGATTTCTTGTTGGAGAAAAAATTTTCTTCTTTGAACTTTTTTCCATTGTACCATGGTGTACTGTACAGGGCAGGAAGCATGTAGTTTTCACTCCACCACCAAAATGTGTGCACGTCTTTAACCTGTACACACACAAAAAAAGATTAACCAAGGCACACGCGTAAGGCAAACAATAGTAATATCTAACTCAGTTAGTAAAACAGCAACACTATTCACCATCTACGGGTATATTACGAACTCACAAAGTGACTAGCTCCCAGTTGGCTTGATAGCTCAGTTGGTAGAGCACTGTACCGGTATCGCAGAGGTCATGGGTTCGAATTTTTTTCAGGTTTCAATTTCCCAACTGCTTAAGTTGTGTGCATAACTGCGATGATCAATCACGTCTTCATATCTTTCTCATTTCGCAGTTCAAATATATGCTCTTTCATATATTCATTTGAAAACTGATTATATTAGCATGATATAACTAAAATTTGATTTCGGAAGATGAAGTTTTTCTTTTATTTCAGAGGCGTGTGTCGAAGGCCGCCTGTAATTTGTATACGTCTCTCTATCATTGTCTTGGTATCTGATATATTAATAAGTACCATTCAAGTGTGACTACTATCTTATTCATAGGTTTGTTTAATCTTAAAGATGGCATGTGGTATTTCCTCCTAATAAGGTCCAATCCTCCCGGTTACGATGCACTTAAGATTTCAACGTTATTCCAGTTAAGAATCAGATAATATGCTCTGTCAACTGTGTCTCGCTTACTTTTAGCTACTTTTCCAAAGCCTTGATTTCATTATGGCTCTGTCAATTCCCGCTCATCCCCCTCCGGGCATTTGACGGACATACATACATGCATACGGGCAAAGTAGCCCATCAGGCCGGTACTTATCTCCGGTATCTGTAGCATGAAACGAGTAGGAGGATTTCTACTCCCCCAGGAGTCCTGGATGGGCTGCCAGTCCATCGCAGGTTTATGCATGAGCATTAATTATAAATTCGCCGGTACCCATTTATACACCTGATCAAGTGGAGACACTCTGAAAGAGTAAAGCGTCTTACCTCAGAACGCAACGCAATACGCCCGGCCAAGGGTGGAAGCCGAACCGCTCGATCCGGAGGTGAGCGCACTAACCACGAGGACACTGCGCCTCCGCCGTCGCGATCGAGGGGAGGGGGGATAAGTGGGTTTGGAATTGACAGAGCCAGTAGAAAGAAATTTTCTTCTTACCTTGTCGATCTTTACGCTGAAAATATCCTTAATATTCTTGTTCAGCCAAAACCTATCGCTACTTCGACTGCCATAGGTAGCTACACACAGAAGAAAAACGAAAACTAATTGTAATCCAAGTTGAGAAAATATTTTCCTCATTCTCATTTCATTGAGCTTTCTCTCTCTAGCGAGCGTCACGAGCACTGGATCAGGCGGACTGTATAGCCCCGCCAGTGTCTTGGGATTTTCCAGTTTGTTTTTCACGTGACTCATGTTCTCCGTGTTATGGAGATCAGTGTCTTCGTTTGTTGTTTCTGAAATATCATCACTGTCGACTTCATCTCTGTCTTCTTCTGGTGGCTTGCGGAACAAGAAGGACAACAACGAAGCTACAATGATGACTTTAAGTGGCTGCACGAAGAAGATGTCCTGCACCAGGGAAACAATGACTGATGTTATCCATTTGTTAGACTTCTCCTTTCCCCAAATCATGCTGTAGAACATGGTGAATGCTGCTCCTGTTAAAGAGGTCAATAAAGCCAACGTGTATGCTATGTAAATAAACCAGTGAGGGAGTTTGCATTTCCTTTTCTTTTTCGAGTTTGAGTTTGCTTCAATCTTGTACGCTTTTGGCTTCGTGTAACGAAAAATAGTGATAATCAACAGGTTCACTGGCACTATTACCAAACTGCTCTGAATCCCGATCATCAACTCCGTCCAGTTAAAGTTAATGGGCCCAAACTGTATTTCAAGACCTTGTTGTTCGGAACCAAGCTCATAGAACATTGCATTGGCAACCATGGTGGAGAAAAGCAATGATATGCAGCACGTTAATCGCTGCACTCTGGTGAATGAACTGTTTGGCGGTCTTGTGTACACTGAAAACCACAAGTGACCATCTCCGATGTCCTTTGTAGCTCTTTGGTAAAACAGGTTTTGGAATCCCGCCATCTGTTTTTGGTCGGCGACAAAAAGTACTTTCTCGATTGTTCCATCGTCTCTTTCGACAGCCAGCCAGCGGTTACAAATAAAGAACCACTTCTTATCTGTGGCCACGTGACGAACAACAATCTGATAAAGGTGCCATGAAGGACTTGGGCCCGAGTTATCATGCCACACTCTCACGTAGTTCAGTTGACCAAGGAGATTTGGCAGTTTAGCCACAAAGGAGCTTACGCTACCACGAGAAAACGGATTTTTGTTGCCAGTGATGTCCTTTAGAGGTAATATTTCGGTTTCGCCGTTCTCTGCGTTAATAATCATGGACACATTTGCAGTAGTGCCAGAGGAGCCAAACATTCCTGTGTACACGGCAATTTCGTAAACATGGCCGCCAGTTTTTCTCGTTCGCACAGGAATGGACAAAGAGATCTGCAAACCGTAAAAGGACCTTTTTAGCCTGGTGTAACGCGCTCTGATTGGCTAATTCTAGTGCATTATTCTCCCGTAATGTCCTCCAAAGGGCAAAGCGAAAGGAAATTTAAAAAAAAAAAAAAAAATTCTCATTTTTCCTGAAAATTGTAACTGAAAACTATGATTGAACACTCTGAGAATGCATTTTATTACCCTGACGAGCTACGATTTTAGGAGAACAGGGATTTCACAAAGTTAAATTACGCACCAATTGATGGCGGACAGGACGACTGAAACAGCCAATAGGAAATTAAATTGAAGCTTTTCTCGGCAAGCAAAAAAATAAAGAAGGTAAAAACCACGAAGAAAACAGTCGGCGACATTTTGTAAAACATTTCAACGTTGTTTGTGGTCCATAAACAAGGAGAATGTAGAGGTTTTTGAACTACGCGTTATTTCACCTGATTTGTGCAGTTGGAAACAATGAATGCACGGCCAGAAAAATGCCCGCATTATCGGATGGCTTTTTTTCTTTTGTTCTTGTTTTAATAAGCCACAAAATAAACTAATTATTAACCGAGAGTAAGGTCTTTACGGCAAAATCTCAAACCTCGGCCTTGGTGTATTGACCGAGTGATAGCGAGGTCAATATTGCAAGTTCTCGGGATTAGGATTGGTCTTTTGAGAATTGGGTTTTTTCTTTATTTATAAATCGCGTTCATATACAGGTGCAATCGTTAAATAGGACTTAAATACTAGCATAACACCACGTTGTCACAAAAGGTACAAAAAAAGGAAAAATAAAATCAATTAACATGAACTATGATCATCAGAACCCAGTTGCAAAAAAAAGTGTTTTAGGCAACTACGGTTTTTGGTAAATGACATAATAATAATAATAATAATAATAATAATAATAATAATAATAATAATAATAATAATAATCAATATTTAAACAGGGTGACCCCTTCAGTCGCAGGACTGGTATCAACGGGGGCCCTGTATAACGTAAAATAAAAAGAGCATGTATAAATAATATATATCTATAAAAAAACTAACTACTTTAAAAGATACGCTGAAATGTTTAAAAAATTTAAAAGCTTAAAAAGGTAATAGCGTTCTCATAAAAATTGAATATAGAATTGAAAATGTTCTAAAAAATAACCTAAGAAAAAAAATCGGAGATAGCCTTGAAACGTTCCTTAGGTGGTAAAATCTTTATGTTCGTTGGAAGGCTATTAAATGTGCATGCACCATGATAATAAAAAGACTTTTTAGCGACATCTAAATGAAATTTAGGAAGTATAATGTCAGTGATTGACGATCTAGTGCATCTGTTAAAAACATGTTGGTTGTCGCTCTGGCAGCGTAACAGGAAATAGTCTTTAAAGTATAGAGGAACTTCTCCGACCAAGCACTTGTTAACTAACAGTGCACAGTGCTTTTCCATGGTTTTTGTAAGAGAGGGCCAGCGTAGGTTCTCGAGTATTGTTTCCGTGGCTATGTCAGGTTTAAAACCGTATACGATTTTCGCAGCTCGTCGTTGCAGGCGTTCAAGAGTCTTTCTGTTAGTGCTTCCCAGAGGGCAAAAGCACGTATCACAATAGCTTAATATCGGAAGCACCGTGGACTAATTTCCAACTAATTTCTGCAGTGATTTGAAGAAAATCCCCTGGGATGATGTGTTGAGTTCGACTAACGTCGAAGAAGCCTGGTCTTTGTGGAAATGCAACTTTACGGCTGAATGTGACAAACATGCTCCACTAATCGACAAAAAAGTTAGAGGACGTAATTGTCCATGGCTTACACTGGAAATCAAACAGATGATGAGAGCTCGGGATGCCAGTCTCAAGAAATATCGTAGATCAAAATTAGACACCGATTTGGCCGCATATCGATTACTCCGAAACAAAGTCAGTGCAAGGATTAAACGTGCTAAGGAAAGCTATAGTAGATCACTACTTGAAGAGAACAGCGGCGATTCTGAATCTTTCTGGAGGTCTGTGAAGAAAATAATGCCGGACACGAAACAGAAATCTATTCCGACCTGTATCAAGGCAGAGGGCAAGATTGTTACTGATAAACAAAGCATTTCAGAATTGTTTAACACTTACTTTACTTCTGTTGTGAACAAGTTATTTGAATCATGCCGGTATGCAAGACCAGTTTTTAATTCTACAACCGAGGAGCTGTTTACAAAGAATCATTTTGAGTTCACAGCAGTGGGTAAACCGTTTGTGCTTAAGCAACTTAAATGCCTAAAACTCAAGAAAGCTACAGGTCTAGATGGTCTACCTGCTAGACTTTTAAAGGACAGCGCAGTTGTGATAGCTGACTGTGTAAAACATTTGATAAATCTTTCTATTGAAACTGGTGCAGTCCCGTCTGAATGGAAGCAAGCAAAGGTTGTACCCTTGTTCAAATCTGGAAACAAAGATGATCTGGACAATTACAGGCCTATATCAATTTTACCGATCTTGTCGAAAATTCTGGAGAAAGCTGTCTTCCATCAGCTACATAGCTACCTATCAGAAAACTCTCTTCTCTCGCCTTATCAATCGGGGTTTCGCGCAAATCATTCAACTCAGTTGGCCGTTACCTTCCTTACAGATAAAATTCGTGGTCATATGGACAAAGGGCTATTGACGGGGGCAGTGTTTATTGACCTGAAAAAGGCTTTCGATACTGTTCCTCATGACGGTCTTTTAAACAAGTTGTACAGATATGGAATTCAAGACCAGCCTCTCTCGTGGTTTGAGAGCTATCTCACCAACAGGACTCAGAGAGTGTCCATTGAAAATCACCTTTCTTCTGCCGCCAACATCAGTAGCGGAGTACCTCAAGGTTCCGTGTTAGGGCCTCTCTTGTTTATTCTTTACATAAACGATCTTCCTTTGGCCGTTGGTCTCGCCACACTCTAAGGCCTCGTCCACACTACGCCGGAAACACTGGAAAACGCAGCGTTATTTCTACGCACTAATCCTTCACGAAAACGGAAAATCTTCTGCAAACCGGAGGAATTTGAAAAAGCCGGCTTTGAGTTTTAGTGTGGGCGGAGAATGTGACGTCACGATAATCATGTGATTTCTTTTCCCAGGTTTTTCTGAAACACAAATCCAAAATGACCGATGAATGCTGCGTTTTTAAATTTGTCCTAGTGTGGACAGAAAAAAAAAATTGATGCGTTTACAAAGTAAAAACAACGTTTTCAAATTTCTCTCTGGCATAGTGTAGACGGGACCGTGGGCTAAGGGCAATGGCACGACAAAAAAGTTACCTGTTCTTCGTCTCTTCTATCCGCCTTTCTCGCAAACACAACGCCAACGATGTACAGCAGGAAGAATACGCCAACAGCAATAATAACTCCAACATTCCCAGTCTTTCCAAGGCTGGCAAATCCAATAAAAACTTCTTCGAAGTCAATATCATTCGGGGTAGGAAGGAGCTCGCCTCCGAATGAGGTCAGGTGGTTACAGAAACACTGCAAGTTTTCATCAGTAGAGTTTGGGCCAGGCTGCGTGAAGGAAAAATGAAATGAAGGAAAGAAGGAAACAAAGGAATGGATTAGTGAATGAATGAATGAATGAATGAATGAAAGCAGGAGAGAAGGAAGAATAGAATCAGAAAATAACAGTTGTAAACAAAGCCGAAGATTTTAAGATTTAAACATAAAGAGGATAAACATACCCATTTTTTACCATACCCAACTTTGCTTACCAAAAATAGTAAAAATAGAATTGCAAGTTGTTGCTTTAAGGCATTTCTGACTAAAAGCGTTCTGAAATTCATATTTCATTAGCTAGGCATTTTTCATCTTCAGTGCGACATTTAATAAAAACAATTCCACAGGATTTCATGGAATATGAACTAATCAAAATGGGGAGGAGGGGGAAGTTGTTTTTCTAAATCTATTTGCTTCAGAAACTTTCTGTCCGTTTTAATGGAGAAAGGAGAATATCGCTTTTCTTCTTTTGCTTTTTGCCACTCCTTCTTCCGAAAGCTCTAACCGATTTCCCTGTAGCTTTATTACCTGATGCCATTCGCACTCAATCTTGATTTCCTCGGGTTAGGCTTGCATTTTTACGCAAGTTACGTTTGTGAAACTGTTAAGCTAAGGAAGTTGAATCTCATTTCAAATTTACGTAAAGTGCTGTCTATTCTAATAGCAGTTTACCTTGCAGCCTTTCGTACTCCATTCGTCGTTGTCCTCATCCCAGAAAAGACAGGTGTAAAGCTTCACGTCAAATGAATACGAAGACGATACGTTGATTTCAAACTCCGGTTCTTCAACAAGTACCATTTTTTCGCCTATTTTTGGTGGAGGATCCTTCTCCTTCACTAATATGCAGAGTCGCTTGGCCTTTATTTCAGAATCTGAATCCGTGGAGTTTGATAAAAGTGATCTACGTTTACGGCCACCAAAATGCTTTTTTATGTTTTGATAAACCTCCCATTTGTCCAGTATGTGCGAAACCCACTTCTTACATCTCCACCACCACCACCACCACCGCCTTACCCGGCACTTGTCATCGTCTAATTCGACTGTACTGTTCGTTTCCGCACTCACTTTATCAACAATGTATTCCTCGAGACGTTTCTTGACCTCTTTCTTTTCCTTTATCTCTCGAGTCTCTAGCCACCATTTTGATGACTCAAAATCATCTTCCCCCTCCCCTGGCTCCTGTTCTTCCTCTTCTGTCTCGTTAACAAACGGAGGTATATACACCTTTACTCCGACGAACCACTTTCCAGGCTTCCCAACCGAATGGTTGAAGAAAACCTTGAATGGATCATCAAGGCATTTTCCGTAAATATCATAAAATAACTTCCGCGGAGTGCTAAGGATTTCCAGACACTGTTCAAAACGTCCCAATCGCAGAAGATAGCAAGTTAATAAATTAACTGAGTTCTTACATAGCGTAGTATCATTTTCACACAGAGCAAAGTCGATAAAGTCTATACAAGTCTGAGCATCTTCCTCTATGGTGGCATTCGGAAACAGAAAAGATACATCTGGAATCTCGTCGCAGCTGCAATCCGTAAAGGTAAGGTCACCCTGTCTACACATTTCAGGGCATTTGAAGTCCTCCGCTTCGTCTCCATTCTCGGGTGGAGCCGGTGCCGGTACTGAGTCATTCTTGGGTGGTCCACAGTACGTTTTCTGGCCGGGCTTAGTAAAGTTGACCTGTTGATAAGGAACATTTTCTACTCCTACACATTCCATAAATTGCGATACCATGCTGCAGTTCTCATCGTTGGGAGGTAGACAAGAAGAGAAGTCTGGCACGAGAAATTCATAATCAAAGTCCGTTTCATTTGGTCTTTTCCCGTGCTTCAAATAAACAACAAAACGTGTCTCATTAACCGGTTGTATACGAATCGAAAACGCTGTGTCTTCGTAGGAGATGTTAAATGTGTGATAAGCCATAGAGTCATTACCAGGATTGATGAAATGAGTGGGTGCGCTGCGAGTGCCATTTTCCTTTCCGGTAGGAATATTGATTTCAATATATGATGTAGAATTCTGCACCGGTATTGGATTTCCGTCACCATCCCTGAAAGATAAGCTAACCACTGGAGTTTCTGCCTTGTACTTGTCATTCTTGGCCCATATAAATGGATCTACATCTGAAAATTGGACCTAAACACACGAAACCTTCAGTGAGATGATTGACATCAAAAAAGATCATTTATTGGAGGGACTACGTCACGGTTTGCGCATGCTGAATAGTTTAGCCTAAAGTTTTCAAGTTCGTCGTTTGTAATCTGTGTTAATCTTGTCCATCCTTAACCATCGTTGTTCCTTTGTGGTTTATTATTATCTCTTTATTATTATCTCTTATTATCTCTTCTATCTTAGTAAAGAATTATTTTCATGTTTCCTTTAATTTAAGGGTAATTTTGTACGCGACCAAAATAACTCAAAAAGCCATGACTGAGCTCCTTTAACATATAAAATTATTTTCATTCGGCTTTCAGAAGGCGGAATTAGGTTTTAGGCCTTTTGGGCAGTTTATCAAGTTATCCAAGATTCTTCTTATAAAGAGTTATTTTAACTGAAACCAAATTGAGCCTGATTTTAACCTGAGCTCAAATTGGTTTCGTTTAAATAAACAATCAAAAAAACAAACAAACAAACAAACAAACAAACAAAAAGACACCACGAAAAATTGTAGAAAGTTTTAAAATGCACAAAGAGAACTAGCTGTTTATTTTAAATTACAAGTGGTTGTTCACTAGTTTTCAGTCACTCGAAATTATAACTGGTCTTAATAATTCTGATCATAACTCACGAGGTCGTAAACGAAGGCGCCAACTCTGAGCTGCCTTGACAACAAAACAGGCTCAAAAGAGACTGTGGTGTTAAAACAAAAACAGGAAGAGCACTGCTGTAACAGAGTAGTAAAGGTAGGTGCTTTGTATGCATTGTCTTGCATTTTAATTTGGCTTGGTGGTCACTATTTGTTCAGATCGATCTGATTAACCTTCAGCCATAATGGTGTGATAAAACATGCCAAGGCAATGAAGTGCAACCCTCTTACACGCGATTTCAGCGTTACGTACTTAGGGATCCTTAGGCGACATCTTTTGACATGCCATCTTCTGACATGCTATCTTTCGACGTGTATTGTAAACGGCTGAAAGACCGTTTAACTGTGAAACTGGCAAGTTTTTCGGTTATTAGTGGAACAAATGACAAAGAAATCATAATTAATTACCTCAAATGAATGAAGAAGATTGTCCCCTTTGCATGTTTCCCGATTTACGGGATAATTCAAACGCTTTTAGTGTAGTCGATTGGCTCTCGATGGCGAGCTCCGGTAGAATTGGGTCGCTACCGCTCAGTTAATATTCGAAAGATGTAGACATTCAAAACAGTCGATTTATCCGTCACAGAATGTTTTCTTGATACTCATTTGATGTCAAATAAATCCACCTTTTATTTGATTTGATGTCAAATAAATCTATCTTTTGCGACTACAAGTCGAGTTTGACCTTAGAGAGGTCAGTTGTGCTTACATTTTTGGCGTAGGCCAGGTTACATAGCATGTATATGCATGTAACACTTAAGCGGGTGTAATCCGTTCAACAGTGGGCCAAGAAAACCTGGTGATACATGTATTAATAGTATGAAGAGGGCTAAAGGGGGCAAGCCTGAACAAGAAAATGAATGAACAAAAGTTATTTTGCGGGACCTTCAAAGTTTCTGTACTCTCCTTCGCAGCCGTTTTCTGGGGGCGTTGCGTGACAGCTAAAAAACGGCTGTGAGGGAGACTAAAGTTTCTGATGCAAGACGAGATCCCTTGTACATTCTGATCCTTAACATTACGGTTATCTATATTGCGCTTTACGAGAGGTACGCCAGATAGATATCACCCTGACTTACATTTCGATCAAGATATTCCGAGGAACCTTTAAGCTCCAAGTCAGAAGGAAGTAAAAATTGGCACCCGTTGACTTCCATATCCTGTGGTATAGGATCGCCCATTTGCTGTCTGTACAGCTGCAACGTGAGATGCGGACTTTTGAAGACCGCCGGATTCTCTCCTGGTAACAAACGTTTAAAGAAAACGTTTGCCACGGTTTCTGTCATTTCCAAAGCTTTCCTAGCCATGTCTTGCACCTATCATGTTGAAAGAGCAAAAAAAGCAGTTATATTAGGCAGGTAGGTAAAGAAAAGTCTACATATGAGCCAACTTGCCCATCGGGTCGGAGCATATCCCGTTGTCTGTAGCATGAAGCAACTAGGAGTATTTCTACTCCCTCCTGGATGGGATACCAATCCATTGCAGGGTTACCCACAGCATTAAATTCGCCGGTACCCATTTCTAAACTTCGGTGGACAGAGGCCCTTGAGAGTAACGTGTCTTGCCCATGAACACATCACTAAATATTCTTATTTTTATTTTATGTACATTAGTCTCTTCATAATAGACATTTTTTTTGGACGGTTTGTTTCCCCATTTCAGACCATGTGATGACACTATTGATAATTCTATGGATGAATGACTTTTAGATGGATAGAAGAACAATTCTCTAGGGAATATGACGAGGTCTATGATGGGAAAACAATGCAAACCACCCAAGCTTAAAAGGTCTACTCAGTGACTTCATCATTTAGATCTTCATGAGACTGATATCTTCAATATCAAATGGAAAGATAGTTATATGCTTATCCTAATGTCTAAGCTAAGTAAAAGAATTGTAAAAGGCGTTAACGTCCCAATTTGCAGGATGCAGAAAGTAACGACATGGTCTAACCTCTGTAGAGTTTCTTGTTTGGCCGGACAACACTGCTCCACCTAACACACTGCCAGTCACCAGAATGATTTGTTTTCCAGCGTTTTCGACTGCATCTGTAGACTCTGTGTTGTTACCCTCAAGTGACAAGAGTGCCGACATGTTTTCACAAGCAGCAAGCGACTGAAGCTAAACAAAATATTTCACATTAGAATGACGTGCTTAACGTGCCCATAGAATACACCACGAGGATGTTTTCTAAAGATTGCCGTGTAAACAAAATTAAAGCAATAAAGAAAATTAACCCAGTAAGCCTGGATAGCAGCGCCAGTGCCAAGTTGATAAGCTAGTGGACCTCTAAAGGCATTTAAGTAACAACGAACAACTCCATGACATTGTGAAAGGACTCATTGTACTTGGGCCAGGTCCATGCGTCAAATCTTGATCATAATTTAGGCAGTAAATAGTGCTCTTCGTCGTCTGAAAACTGACCAATCTTATTAACATATCTTTTTCATCTGAAAATCGAAAAGTATTTGGTTTTTTATTACTACTAGGCTACACGATTGGCTCAAAAATACTCGCGTCACTTTTTAATCGAATCACAAGTAATACCCAAACCAATTGTGACTCGTTCGCGCACGTTTTCCAGCATGTGCTTAGCAACGGCTACATGTAACTACTTAGAGTTTTGATTGGTTCACTCTATTGTCTGTGTTCTCTGTGCTTGGCTTCAGTGACCACTAGGTCTTAGTTTTGCGACACTCAGTTGTAAACCGCTCTAAGAATAAATTATTAATAATTAATTACAGGTTAACGCACTCAGTGAGTGAATTATCGGAATTTAACTGCACGAGCTCACTAACAATGAACGAGAAATTTCAATATCGCACGAGGCTTTGCCGAGTGCGGTATTGAAAGTTTCGAGTTCATTGTTAGTGAACGAGTACAGGTAAATCTCGATAATTCATGAGCAATGAGTGCGTTAACATTTTCATTATTCAAATTGAATACACTGCGCAAAGAAACACTGCATTGAAACCGCTATATTTGAGCCAGCCGAAGCCATGGTGTAATGACAGTGATGTGTTGAAATTACACCACGGCTATTTCACCACAATAATGACATCAAGGTGTTTGTCTCGTCACAACCCAGTATCACGTGGTACAAATCAGCCAATCAGAAAATCGGAATTCGTACAGTGAATGAAAGTTGAATATTAATACTACTTACCCCTGAAGTGGGAGTTATTGAAGCCTCTTCCTTTGTGGCCTCCACCAACACGCTTGCTATCTGATTTACACTTTTCGTGTCGTTCATCTTTAACTTTGTTATACTATTAATGATATTCTCACGTAGCTGGGAATAAAAAAAGTAAGTTAGTAAGTAATCATCATCATCCTCATCCTCATCATCATTATCATCATCATCATCATCATCATTATCATCATCATCATCATCATATTTTAAGAGGAGGTCTCTAATCACCTAAGGGTGGTTTTCAAGGGGGTCTTCTAAAAATAAAGGTCTAAAATGCATTGAAATTCTAAAATAGAATACAGTAATAAAAAGCTAAAAACTTAAGACTACAACTAAGGTTTAAAACTAGAACGAAGATTAGAAAGTTGTATCACGCAGGTTATCTACCTATAAGGTATCTAACGGTATGACCAAAGCTTAAAGGCTTTAGAACGTTTCTGTAAAAGTATGGGTAAGTATTCTTACAAGGGAGGTGTTGGTGGTTGTCACGTTATTTTCGTTGAGACTGTCGACGGCACTCAACACACCGATAGTGAGCTGCACCGCTAATTCGTTGTTCTCTTCATCCACTAAAGTTTCCAGCTCACCACTGTCGCCAATCAGCGTCAGTAGCTGAAGTTCTAAATTATCTGCATCTGGTGTGTATACCTGGAAAAAAACACAAACCCCTGAGGTTTTGAAAAACATAATTATTCAACTTTGCTCTCGATGAACGACGGTGATACTTCGCGAATCACACAAGGAGAAGCTGATTTTTGGAGTATAAAAAGAAACCAATCTTTTCATCGGCAAGAACAAGCATTGAAATGGTAAATGTCTGTCTGTCTGGCTATCCTTAGAGTGTCTGCTTGCAATTTCAGTGAAACAATTCCCCGCTACCTGTATAAAATAGTAGCAGGCATCTTCCCCAGGAATGTGGACAGATCTATGAGACTAAAACAAAATATATGCTAACTGGGTTCTATCTCTAAGGTGAACCCGGTGAATACAGCTGAGTGGGACATAACTATGTCGTTGGGAATTTACGCCTTTTTGTGCAAGTAACCTTTAAATTGTACATGAATTGTCTGAAATATACTTACAACTACAGTTACATTGAATTTTGTGTATGCTTCGAGAGAGTCAACGACCAAGACTTCCAACCGCAGGCGATAACCATCATCTTTATCCCCAACTGGAAGGCGCAATGCGAACGAATTGTTAAGTTCCTCTGCCAAGAAAATGAAGGTGCCATCTACCTTAGGTAAGGTCACTTGGTAGAATAAGGGTAGATCAAGGTCTCTCCAATCATTGCATTGTATCTCAAACTCGTCCAATGCCGCTTGCCCGATGATTGTGGCTGACTCACACGTGCCGCCCTCTGGAGGAATGTTGGCGCGGAATACGTAATACGTATATCCGTCAGCTCCGTACTCTGTAAGAACCTTGAATGTTATTCGGTACAACTTGTAAATTTGGACAAAGTTTTCTTGTAAGAGAATTTCGGTGGTGGGGTAAGGTGTGTCCAAGTGCGAAGAGAAGCCTGTCTCTTCTATCCAATCCCCTATACCAATTGAGACAACAACAAAGAAGTCATTATAAGAAACTTCAATGAGATCACCCAAGGAGGGAGCCTTTTGACCTCATATTTCTTGTAGTAGTGTGACTTGCTGAAAGGGGTCGATAGAGTTCGTTACCTTACAATGCCCCTACTTAAACTTACGTACACCCTGATTTAAATTGATGAACAATTAGATTCTGAGAAGGACGTTTAACAAAGCTGAATTGAAGCTGAATGAGCCATCACCTCACAGAAATCTTGCGCAAACCATGTAACTGTTTTAGTAGGAGATGGACAAAATACTGACCCCCAGTCCATGCACTACCCAAATGGACTACCCTAAAATGGACTAACCTTCAAAATAATATTCCAAATAAGTATTATTTATTGTTCTTAGCTGCTAGTATACTTAAATTACACATAACTTCCGCTTATGATCATCCTGTACAGCTTCTAACCACCATTTTGAATAATTATACTTTAAATAAACAACTGCTGAACACAAAATGGTGCGAAAAGCGTAAACTCAAACTAAATTTCATCATTTAATTATCAATAGGACAATCACATGACTTTTGGAGGGCATATAGTTTATTTGTGGCCCGAGTAGCATCATTTGCGCCCGAGCGCGAAGCGCAAGGGCACAAATGATGCTACGAGGGACACAAATAAACTATATGACCGACAAAAGTCATGCGATTATCATTATTATCAATACACAAGGCCAAATCGTACAAATTCATTTAATAAGAAAAAAATGTTTAACAGAGATGTAGCATGAAACTATGGTATGGAAAGTTGTTGCTACAATACGAACAGCTAAACAAGAGCCAAATAAAATTCCTTTTTGTTTACAATAAAATGTCAAATATAATCTAGTTTTAAAAAGATTGGTAACAATGATTAGCAAAAAGACAGTTTACATTTAAAAAAATGATAGTCTTCCCGTTCACAGGCAATGGACTCAGACTGTCTTTGCTAATTTCATCAAATAAGTTACAGCTTTTAGTCGCTATCATCGCTCTCGATTATTCGGCGGCGTTTGCGGGTTGATGGCGACGGTTCTTCATACTTTCCGTGATAAATGTTCATTGTTCCAATCTGAATATGTTGGGTGCAATTTTGGTACGGCTGTGCCAAGGAAATAAATTGGTTTTGGAGAAGAGACTGTGGGTTTAAGTTTGAGCTAGGACCGGCTGACGGGCCCGCGACATTTTGCCTTGTGATTCCTGAAGCTTCTTGCTGAACAGCGAGTTGTGGCTGAAATGTGTCACTTAAAATCTTTAAACACTCTCTTTTTTGTGCACTTGTTGTCTCGCTGATGTAGTGGGAAAGGCTCCGTTCATCTTTGTGCTTTGTGATTGCACAGATTTTCCTTGCGTCCACACCGCGCTGGAACAAAGAAGTGACAGTCGATGCACGAATGCAGTGATTCGTGTACCGCTCCGATAACTCTGCTTTGATGGAAATCCTTTCCATCATCTTGCTGATAGTATTTTTTCCCATAGGCTCATTTCTGTACCAGTGTCGGGTGCTTGCAAAGTTTACATTCTTGGTGGTAGCTTTGCTTGGAGTCTGAAACAGTGCCTTACAGTCGGGATGAGTCTTGCCGAGGTAAAATTCAAACGCAGCCACTGGATCAAGTGCAGTTGAAGTTTCGTACATACGAACATCCGAGTATGACTGCTCAGACTGTTAAGCGCCTCCTTGGTAATTTTTAGTTTGTTCAGTAAGTTTTTCGGTGATGTAACGGGCTCCAGTGTCATCAGTTTTTATTTCAAATGACTGCCTTGTAAGCTCCCGCCATCCCTCTCTGCCGCGGCGAGCAAAATGAAAACACAACGAAAACCAAATAAACTCAACTAACTTCTCCGCATCTTTCCAAACGCCGTCCGTGTTCTGCCCTTCCATGAGGTATCGATTCAATTTCTGCATGTCTCCTGACTGAATGGATGATTTGTGTTTTGGTTTCGCATTGTTTTCTTTCGTAAATAGCTTGGCCTTCGCTTCGAACATTTTGTTGGCAGACATAAATTCGCTGTCTTGCAAAATGTTTACGTTTCGGCTGAGTGGAGCACAGGTTAGATGGCGATGAATGGCCGCTCTAATTCCAGTCAATGCACTTGGAGTTAATGCTTGGCCTTTCTCTGTTTTCACTTCAGCGAAGAACTTTCGCAGAATTTCACTCAAGTCCGTTGCACTTACTGTTTTGAGATCCACTGTAATTTTTCTTTTCTCACACCATTTCTCGAACTTTTTTACTCCCCACTCAGTTGCTCTCTTGGTGTTTTTCGCTTGAGCTTTTTGCTCAATCTCATCCAGTTGCTCGTTGTCTAAGTCCGAGTTTTGACTAGAAAAAAGCTGAAAATTTGGGAGTTCTTCCATTTTAAAATGAAATTTCCAAACGGCAAACGTTCACTACGCAAGCTGTTCGCACCTGAATGGTTTTCCCGCGTCAATAAACGTAACCTGATTGGTTAATATTCATCGGATGATGAACCGAGAACCAATCAGCTGCAGGGCCGTTAATACATTAACGGCCCGCTAGGAGTCATTTGCGGCCCGCAAAGCGCGTGTTTTCAAGAGGGCGGTTTTCAATTTGGCCGCGTATATTGATAATAATGGTTGTTATCAATCAGAGGAACCAATCAGTATCAGGATCATACAAGTGTAAACATAATAACTTGAAAAGCCATTGAAATGCGAGTGAGGAACCCAGTCTAATATTTGATTTAGGACTAGCACATTACTAAATGTAAATGTCACACGGTGATTTTCAGTTTTATTCCATGCGATTCAGTCAGCCACTACACATGCACGAGCTAAAAGATGACATGATAGGAGATGACAAGAATAATGGCTGAATAGTAAACCTTCCAGGAACAATGACAAATTAACAAGGTAGTCAGAACATTTAGTTCCTTTCCATCTATTAATAGCTTTTAATTGTTCCCACATAATTTGGAGGCAAACAGTCTGAATCTGAATGTTTACAATGCATTTGAGAAAAACACTGGTTGCTGGCGTTATTATTATTATTATATTATGCTGGCGTTATTATATTATTTTTAGGTTAGTCCATTTTAGGGTAGTCCATTTGGGTAGTCCATGGACTAGGAGTCAGTGTTTTGTCCATCATCGTTTTAGTATAACTCTAAATCTTCGTCTGATACTTCAAATAAAAGAGGAAATATCTTCATTTTGTTCAAAGGTATTTTCTAAAGAAGAACCATATTCACCCCAGTCACTACGGCAGGAAATTTAGCTTACAGCTGATAAATAGCGAAGTTTTCACCATTTTGTAGACAACTTCCAGCCTAGTACTGTACGGGTCCGCAAATGATCCTAGGACCGCAAATGATCCCGGACCGCAAATGGTCCCCAAATTGATCCGCAAATGATCCCGGACCGGAAATGATCCCCATATTGGACCGCAAATGATCCCGATCAAAAAATAAGGAATGACATGGATTTATATCAGAGGAAGGTGAGAACATGTACAAAAATAATGAACTAAAAAACATATTTTATCATTTTGCAAAAAAACTTTCCACAATTGCTGTTTTGTTCTTCGAAGGGTACAGATCGTTTTCACTGTCACGCAATAACAGAAATAATAAATCGAAAACCAACCAATGGAAAAAGCTAAGAAGTTGTGATGTACGCTACAGAAGATAACTAAATAAGACACTTCTCCAAGTTTTAGGCCTGTACGTTTCCCCAAACGTCAGATATTCGTCGTAAATGTTTCCCAGAAATTTACAGAGTCCAGTAAGAAAACGCCATGTTGGTGTACACCGTGGTACACCAATATGGCGGCGGGAATATAGTGTAAACATCTGGAACTTACTTTGGCTTTCTAGGCGACTGACTATCAGTACTAAACAAACAAGCATTTACATAAGCACTTTTCCTAATGCTCTAACTTCTAAAAAGGCTCAAAATCATGAGATAAGTATATATTTTTCAACAAACTCGATCGTAGCTTTGTGTCACGCAGGCTCCATAACTCTGAAATTCAAAATGCTCTGGTTTCCAAACGAAGCACGCTAATTGTAAACAGATATAAATATACCGCCTCTTATGCCTGATGAAGATAAAAACACGTCACGTGAAGACGATCTATCGAATAAGAAGTCTTAGAAAAACACATACTTGTAAATATTCTCGAAATCCCGGTGGCGATAGTATCAAACATCTATCAAACAGCTAATTGTCAAAACGAAGTGCAAGCCTTGGCCTTGCGTGGTCATGAAGCTGAACTTCATAACTATAGCTTGGAATTTTGGCTTCTTAGAATACTCAAGTAGTCATTTCCGAGGAATTAAAGCCAAAATACGACCAAGGAAAAATAATAAAATATTTTTTTTCAAATTTCCAGTGCTACACAGTAGGTGTTTTACAGAGTGATGAAGCGCTGTAGGCTTGTGAGTCTACTCAGGTGACAGCGTCTTCTGTAATAGTTGCTTCGTGGTTATATTTTAGTTTAAAACTTTAGACGAGTGGCGTTAATGGCTGATAAAATTTGATTTAACTATAACACCGAAATATCAATGTGTAACAAAGGAGGATATGTAGCGTAGTTGCACTGATCATAATTTTACTGAGAATTGCAAAGAAATGTGAGCCAAGTCGTGTTTTGATGATTGAGTGGTGATATTCATAATATCGTAGTTAGTAACAAAGTTTAGTGGAAAGTATGAAAAAAAAAAAAAATCAAGTTGTAAGCCATTATAATTATAAAATGGCTTAAATAAAAACATCGGTATTCACGTACGCCAATTCTCTATCCACACCATCCCACCATCCATGCCATTCCTTATTTTTTGATCGGGATCATTTGCGGTCCAAAATGGGGATCATTTCCGGTCCGGGATCATTTGCGGTCCAATTTGGGGATCATTTGCGGTCCGGGATCATTTGCGGTCCTGGGATCATTTGCGGACCCGTACAGTACGCTAATTAAACAATACAGTGTTTCTGTCGAGGAATTATCGGCTGATAGTTGCCCCGCGGAAATTTGATGTTCTTGAAACAAATATTTGCTCGAGAAGCTTTCGCTTCTCGGGCAAATATTCTAGTTTTAAGAACATCAAATTTCCAAGGGGCAACTATCAGACCGATAGTTCCGAAACATTAACACTCTATTGTTTCAATTGTTCAGCACTAAATGTTCCTCCGCGCGCCCGTTCAAAACTCATTTTTACAATAACTGTCTATTTTCCCGTGCGCTGATTGGCTCATTTTTATCATCAATACGAGTACAGACAGATAAAATTTTAATTTAGGCAAGCTTTCAAGTTTAACTTTCAGCTGTCAAACTGTCAATTTTTTAACCAATGAGATTTTATGGACTTTTCTAAGCAGCCAATAAAAAAGCGAGAAGAGCTATCGACAATGTTTACGTCATTTTGAATAAAATTCACTTATCTTTGTTTACGGCAAGTTTACGGCGTCTTTTACCCTCATTTATTCCCGGCATTTCACCATTTTGGGGGCACTTTGACAATGTTATGACTTTTCTATGAGCCAGCTTGTTTACAAAAAAAAAAAAAAGAAAAAAAATTACGGGCGAGTACTATCCATTCCGGTATTTTCCTTGGACGGGCACTATGGGCTGTTAGTGTCTCTCCGCGGACGAACACTATCGCGTCACGTGATAAATTTAAAGCAATAAGAATCGGCGAAAATTTAATGGTGAGCTATAATGGCTAATAGTGTGCTATAGTCCAGCCAATGAATATGCAGCATTTGCATTGATATACAAGTCTGCGAATTCTACTAACAATGGTATGATCGAGTCATAAGGAAAACGTTAGATAAAAAATTATGCTTAGGGAAAGTTGCGTGCTCCTTTTTGTTTGCAGCAGTAGATTAAAATATTTAGAGAGGAAGCCACATCAGCTTTAGCTGTGGTTTTCATGCGGGCTCCCTATCCTGGTCAATTGGAATTTCGAGATGTTGGGATTCAGTTATTGAGTAAAAGGTAACGGAGAGGTCTGAGGACAAGACGCAATTACTCCAGCCAGCGCTCGACTCGAATCTGCGCCACTCCATGACTCCATTTTAGTTAAAGACCAATTTATGTCCTCATAAATTTAAGTTAATGGGACAACCATGAGTGATTACGTGCTGGTTGTGTGGCATGCAAAAAGGGAGAGGTAGGATTTCATAGTCCAAAGTTTAGTGTGATCACATGCATTAGTAACGCAAACTGTACGCTAAGCCAATCAGAATTGGCTGGTCTTTCACTGTCAATCGATTCCCAGGCATCGGGCACGAGTTGTGTGTTCATTCATTCCTTCTCTGCGAGCTAGCAAACTGTATTTGCCTTGTTCTGTGACGTGATTTTCCCTCCCTCCCCACCCTATGGTTTAAGCATGTCACACACAAAATACACAATGTTTGTGAATTTATGGATAGTTATGTATCCTACTTAAGCTGCTCAGCTGGGCCTTTGACCCCCATGTTACGAGGTCACTGACTAGCTTTACTATGCACAGCCAATGTACATGTATCTAATTTTCAGATAGACAGCAATATGTATTGAGATCTCTTTATACAAAACGCTACAGTTAGGAGCTATTTTTTGTTACTGTTAGTGACTAATACTATAGGTACTTATGCAGTTTAACTGCATCAAAGACACTGAATGAACTAATTAGCCTTGTCTAATGTCAAGGACTGCATAATTGTGATAAGTAGTTTGTCTACGGTTTAGATTTGTCTAATTGAAATACACAAATAAACTTTGGGCTAGGATGAAATGCTCTCATACAGGCACTCTTGGCCCCATAGACTCAGAATTGATGGATTGCCATGGTAACCATGAGTCTAAACTCCCTTAGAACTAGGAACCTCTTTCAGGGTATTGTGACCTGCAGCCCTGGAGGGGAGTAAGGACGTCTTTCAGGGTATTGTGACATGCAGCCCTGAGGGGGAGTAGGGACCTTTTCAGGGTATTGTGACCTGGAGCCCTGAAAGGCAGTAAGGACCTCTTTCGGGGTATTGTGACTGCAGCCCCGAAGAGGATTAGGAACCTCTCCCAGGGGTTTGTGACCTGCATCCCCGGAGAGGAGGCGGGTTTGACCCCCCTCCCCACCCCCTTTACCAAGCCAGATTAGTGATTCATTTAGTGATGGCATTTACATGTAGTTCCACTGGCCTGCTATTGGAGTACTTCATTCCCAACCCCCTACCCCACATATCACTGTTGTGTTCCTTTTTCTCATGGGTTGGGAGCATTAATTAGGGTAAGAAGAAGTGGACATACCTTCCGAGTTTTCGTCGTCTTTATATTGCATGGACCAATATACATACAGGGGTATTCCACACTTTTCAGCTGTGCCCAAGCAGAATACTCTTAGACCAAGGGGAAATTTATGATTGCACTTGATTTACAGTTCGAGAAACAACTACGATGCAAACGAGAAGAAATATGTTTTATTTTAGTATAAATCTACTAGCGTTCTATCACGAATGCGCGCTGTTCTCTGATTGGCAGCGCTACTCACTATTTATTCTGTGATAGATAGTAAGTAGCGTGGCAGTGTGCGCTTGTTAACAAAATGACGGCCGCTTCTTGGCATTTTCGAAATGTCTGTGAAGAGGATTTAGATGGAGTTTTGAACGACCAGTAGATTTGTACTAAAACAATTAGATTATGAGCTCGAGATTTCTACGCGTGATAGTCGACGAGGGCGCAGCCCGAGTTAAAAATCGTGCGATAGAAATTTCGAGCTCGTCAATCTAATTTTTCAAAGCAAATGTGAACGTATGTAAGCTGGACATTTTAACTCGTCGCATCAATGAGTCTTGAGCTACATTATAGAACTTCTGTGTGCCGCACCAAGAGAATATCTCGCAAAAAGGCAATGTAGGACTTTTTGTCAAAGCAATCCCTTTCAAGTTACTTTTAGACGGCGACGCCGAGGACACTGCCCAGTCAAAAGTGAATTTATATTTTACCTTCGAATTTAACAATTGTCTAGATCTGTTCAGTACCCCTATGGCTCTAAAAACTTACTCAGGCTAAATATGCAATGACAGCATTCAGTTCCAAACGAAATACACAAAATTAGCCGTCGTCGTTCGCGTTCCCCAGACTGCGCAGAATTTGGTCATTTTTCGTTGATTTTTTCCAGAAGACGACTAAGAAATGTATAAAGATTTATAACGCACGTGCACAGCTATTGTTTTCCTCATGAAACCTTTTCTCTGGTGACTTTCTCGTTGCTGTCGTCTCCGTGGTCTGCTTGTATATGTTTTTGTCGAGGATGAAAATGCATGCAAATACGCTTGCACCGTTCACATGAGCAAAATTCGCATCACAGAATGGACTATTTCCAAACTCACCAGAGATCTCCGAAACCGCGAACGATCTAAAAATGCTTTGAGAGGAATGACCTTAGGAATAAGGCCTGTATGGACGATTAAAATCACTCACTCTTCATCCTCTCATGGTATATTTAAAGCAGCTACCAAAGCGTCAGAGCTCAGTGTCCAAAATATGATGCATTCTCAAGAAACATCTTCCTAATCTGATTTCATACCTTATATTAAAAGGTGGTGGAGCCTCGGCGATAGTGATTCTCTGAGAATAGGTTCCAACTCGCTGTTCTTTTGTCACCCTAAGTACAATGTAATAGGTGTTGCCCACTTCCATCAAGCTGTTGTTGAACGTAATAATGTGGCTATCACGTGGTACATTTACTTTACCAGGTCCCGTGTTAAAGCACCCTCCAGTCGGAGGAGGCACCACTTGAACGCCGTCTAACGTTGGTGGAGACCCATCGGAGTACACCTCTTGCAACGAACTGGCCTCATTAATATCTACGCTCTCACCACTTAAATAACAGATCCAAGTAAAATTCATTCCTGTATAGTTTCCTGGTACAAAGCAGATATTAAGTTTTATCAGGTTTTTGCCATCTGTACCTTAGCCAGTTTTTATTATTGTCATGAGCGATTCTATTGTCGAACAACCATGACCGAAAGTGTGCATTAAAAATGATCATACATATTTTGGTCTCAAAATAAGCATTGGTTGACCCTCTGTACTGAAATCGGGTATGGCTTGTACTGATTTTTATCCGACCGCCCGTTTCATCTTTAATTGAAAAAAACAAACAAACAAACAAACAAACAAACAAAAAAACGATAAAATGCAATACAACAAAACAGATATAATTTATTTTTATGTTGGTGTCTACTCCCCTTGCATGAGACTTTCATAACTGACTTGAGCTGCATTCCGCTACCCCTCCCCCTCTTGTTGGTACGTTGTAAGTAAGTTTACCTGGCTGTGAGAAGAAGTCAGGATCATACGTCGCCGAACCATTAAGAGTCATGTTTCTTTTCTCTATATATACTGCACTAGATCCTTGGTTTATATACACGTACAGAGGACCCGGGGTGATCTTGAGAAATCCGTAGTCATAACCAATTTGCTGAGCATTATCTGAGGTGGTTACAGTGTACTGTACAAAGTAAAGTCCATAATCCAATGAGCGGGCCGACAGGGTCCAATATTTAGAAGTGCTGACGGTTGAGTAAGCCCCAACTGTAATGTTGTCCTACAATGCAGGGAGATTTCATCAAAGGTTTCAATCAGCGCTAGACTTTGGATCGAGTGTTTCGAATGTCAGCCCTAATAATGGGAGACATTATGTTGTATTCTTGGGCAAAAGATTGCTTTCAAAGTGCCTCTCTTCAACCAAGAGTGTATTAAAAGCGGGTGCCGTCAAATTCAAAGAACCTCGTTTCTAGCGATAAAGAACGAACAAATAAACTGACTGACCCAGAATTGAAGGCCATGTAGAAAAAAACGACAAAGCGAACAAATGGAACTAAGCAATATACATGGAAAAATGGGATAGCTATATCAGCAATGTTGTCTCCAATTCTTTTTTTTTTTTTTTTTTTTTTTTTTATCAGCGGTACCGAAAGCCGATGGTCTGGACAAAATCGAAAACCGGTTACAGAAAATGTGGTTCCAGTTTGATTGTGCGTATGCGGTCAAGTTCAATAACGGTTTCTGAACATGCGTAGATAAGGTAGCCGCTGAACCTAACGCTGGCACATTTTCCGAATACTCTTATTATTATACATTGAACTCATTATCTTTTTTCTGATTGGCCGAAAGCGCACAGTGAATTTTCGAAATCAGCGCCTGTGACGTCATTTCTGCAGATTATACAATAATCATGTCAAGGACACTCAAGGTCACGGGTAATCATGTCAAGTTCGCGCGCTTTGTGTTGCTTGCCGACTTCCATTTTTTTCGTTCAATGTATAATAACACAATTATTAGATTCGGTTTTTGTGATATCCAGAATAATCAAGGTCTCGGTAAGGGTTATCACAAAAACCTCAGCCAATAATTGTTTATAGGTTTCGTTTCTTGGTGCTAACAACAAAGATGAGCCAAGACTAAGAACGATACACTATATTGCAGTAAGAACAACAAAAACAACAACAATAAAGATTACCAGAGACTGGGAACGAAATTGCAATAAGAACAACAACAACGGCAACAACAATAATAATAGTAACAACAACAAAGGTTAGCAAAGATTGGAAACGAGATTGTAATAAGAACAACAAAAACAACAGCAATAATAACAATAGCAACAACAACAACAACAACAACAACAACAACAGACACCAGCAAAGACTGGGAACGAAATTGCTATGAGAATAACAAAAACAACAGCAACAATAGTAATAACAACAACAAAGATTAGCAAAGACTGAGAATGAGATTGTAATACGCACAACAATAACAACAACATTATTGATAATAATAATAATAACAATAATAATAATAACTTTATTTGAGTGTCTAGTCTTCTAGATAACAACAACAATAACAACAAAGATTGGCTACAACAACAACAAATGTTAGCAAAGACTTAAATTAAAACTAGCCTTTTCAAGTAGAGCGACCTCCCACTTGTAATCCTTCACTGATGGACTTGAGCAGTAGAAATATGCATAGCCATAGTATTCGTAGCTATCTTGTCTCTCACGAACAGATGGATTCATAAAATTACTGGAAATGTCGATGCTTGCACGTGTGTAAGGATTGTCATAACACCGACCTGCAATAATAAAATGTACCACTGCAGATTGAGATCTTGTTGGTCTACTTAGGGTAAAAATTATACGATTCATAAATATAGCTGTGAAATTCCCCTGCCAACTCTTTGTATAGGTAATCGCATGAATGCGAGTGTAGTTAAGGCTTTAAACTACGAGAGATATTTTAAAATTATCGCAAAATTGCAAGAGCTTTTCAGCGAGAAGCAATTTGAAAGAATTTTAGAATATCACGAGTAGTGTAAACCCTTAATTGCTCGCGCTTTTAAACGATTACTCATTTACTATATGACTGGGAAAATTACGAAGACGCGCGCTTTAATTTGCACTGCAGTGCAACTGATTAAGAATTAACGATAAATTGGCCTGCCCTCAGCCAAACACAATGAAGTAGTTTGTATTCAAAAAAACTACATTCATTCATGTGGGTCTGCTTGACCAAACTAGAATATCGCGGAAATTACCGGGAAAAAAAAGCGCGAGTTTTGAAAACTTGAATATGATTTGTAAATGGCCGTAAAGTTTAATTCATGTACATTAACCACTAACTGCGAGCTTTTTCGAGTAAGTGAGATAGTCAACATCTTATTCCCCTACCCCATTAAGCAATTACATGTACCAAATTATAAGCCTGGATTAATGGTGTAAATATTTCTCGATTTTAATTGACTGAAATCTCTATCTTTCAAGACCTCTCTACCATAAAACTTCCCATGTCTTAGGAAACACTTTCAACACTTTCCCCGTGTGTACACTTTTGAACTAGTAAATAATTATGTTATCATATTACGATATAAAATAGCTCCACGAGGCGCGGTATTAAGTTGTCATATCCAAAGATTTTTTTATGTATGCTTGCACCTCTCCATACTATAGGCCCTTCATGTTCTCTAGTTTGAGTTAGCACCTTTTCGTAGTTTTAGAGTTAACACGTGACCTTACGGCTGACCCTACGGAGCTATGCCTCTCTAGATTGGTCAAGAGGTAGAAACCTCACAAATAACAGCTCTTATTTCTCTAATTTCTATTTTTTTTCCACTTTCGGGTTTGATGACGCAGTATCTACCCATGCACCCACCACGTGCATGTCCAAAGGAGCCAGGCCAAGCTGGATCTATTTTAGCAGCTTTAAAATCGTTACATTGTTATATAAAGTAACGAATACAATGGTGTGGTCTATTGTTTCCAAGTTAAGACGATGACGACGACGAATGACGATGAGAACTGTCGTTGCCGTTGTTGTTGATGATGATGATGAAGATGACGACGATGACTACGATGATGATGACGATGACAATGATGATGATGACGATGGTGGTGGTGGTGCTAATGATAAAAATATACTTGTAAATTGGTTCCTTACCGTAGAACTGTTGTATAGCAATGATTTCAGCGTCAGGATTATCCAGGGTTAATCCAATCATGCTAGTGACGAGGGATGCCGTATTATAGAAACTTGTTGGAAAGCGATAGTGTCCAATCACATTACCGGTACCGGATGAATCAGGGCTGCAACGAAAACAAATGACATAAATAAACAATTGTTATCTGTAGCTTTGATTGGGGGAAATTTGGTGGGGAAGATCACCCCCACCACCACCAACAAAGTTTATTAGTATTCCCATTTGCAGATGGTATAATTAATCGATAATTAACTTAAAAATAAAAAAACTTAACAGGCTTGCAACAATTCAACGACACAAAATGAAGGTGTCCCAGCTGGTTTTTGATTTATAGGGTTTTTTTTTTTGACAGGTTCTGCTGTTGCTACGGTAACTTACTATATAAAAAGGTTGATCACATTCTCTTTACCAATGATTAGGCAGTTGCCTGATACCATTATTGTAGAATCATGTGAGAAAGATTGAAAGTATTGATTCATCAAAGTCTACGAGGTGGACAGAGCTGAAAACTGTTTTCAGCCACCTTAAAGCTAGGTGTTAAGCAATAATGTTTACCGCCAAAACTGAAGAGTTCCATTGTTGATCCCGCAGATCTTGTTCTCCTCTATTTCCTCTCTTACCTAAAAACGTAGGGAAGATTAACTCATTGATAAAGTAATATTTACCATTTAAACAACTGGCTGCGATAGGATATTGAGAATTTCACGGACACAGATATAATGGCCTAAAAGGAGAGGCTTCAGCCGAAAGAGGTACCTTTAACAGGCTTCAGGTGTATAAATTAAAAGGGCAGGGATTTCACAAGTTGATATGAAAGGGTAGGGAAATCTCGCATTTAGGTATTTAAAAGGGCCTTTAATTAAAATATTTCTAACAGATGTACCTTGTGGCTGTATCTGGGAATGTTTGATGTTCTCCTGTAATATTGTTCATTAACTTTACTCAAGGATTTAGAAAAGAGATGCAGTATTTCAAGAAGGTATGTGAAAGGAGTACCGTTTTTTCAACAAAAGGTATACAAAAAGGGTACCTTTTCTGTCTAAATAGTATACAAAAGGGTAAGGGGTTGGACCTCGGGGCGGAGCCTTCTCGTATAAAACTTTGTAGAGTGCTCCTTGGGCCTGGCATAGCGTAGAGATATTCTGCAGTGGAGAATAGGTTAAGTGCAACAAACGAAGGTCTAAAGGGATCCAAAAAATTGTTCAAGCATAAAGAAAGAGCGAAAAGAAAAAAAAAAAAGACAACATACCCAAGACTGGATAATCCAGTTTGCGTTTGTAGAAGCCGGAGAATCCTTATCGAAGAAGTCTTCGTATTTTGGGAATTGATTTACGCGAGTTATACGTATCCATAATATTATGTCGTAACCTGTTGTTAAAGGAAAAAAATAGCAGAAAGCGAGGAAATTAATTCGTCAAGTGTTTTTCACAGAAATTCTTCTAAATACAGCGACGATCATAGAGGTAAACTCGACTGAAATTGTCTCAAATTTTACGGCGAGAGAAACACAGGATTACGCGCCATTACAGCGCCAAGCAAGCTCTCACAACTTCAAAACACTCAACTGAATTTACTTACAGTGACTTTACTTGCCATTTTGAAGTGAACAGAAATAACCTTGCGTTGACTAATCGTCAATGGATGTGTAAAAAAGGCAAAAGATTGACGATTACCGCTAACTTTTAGGAGCGAAATTTAGGCAGCGTAAAAAAAATCCGGCCCGTGGGCCGTATCGTGAAAAGCTGGACCGGTCACGTGCGAATGATTAGCCAATCAAATTCGAGGATTTAGGATTCCGGCCCGCTCAGATGCTTGAGAAAAAAATAAATACTAGTTACGCAACGCTTTCGAGTGGTATACCATGGAATATCCCACGAGTCACTCGGCATACACACGAGCTTTCCTTTTTTACACCATGCCATAGAAAATACGGTGATCGACAGGATAAATGAATGGCACATTATAGGAAGATTGAGTGTAATACCGTCGATTATATAACGTGCCGAATTATTCTCGCATTTTTATCGGTTCTTACTTATGATCTATTAGAGGACAGACGCATAGATGACGTCATCGAGAAATCTATTTTGTTTCTTTATTATATAAAACAAATAGATTCCATTTTTCCTCGCCTCTGTTCAGTAATAGATCACAGAAGATGACAAAATGTGGTAAACACATCAGTGACACACTCGACTAACAGCTCGTATGCCACTTTTTTGTTTGCCTCGGTGTCATTACTGAACAGAGGGATTTTGTTAAGTTGAGTATCACCTACATGGTAGACAATATTTAGCAATTATTCCACGAGCGCAAGTTGGCTATAATCATCTAATGCGCAAGTGGAATAATTGCTGTATTAAAAACGCCCTCAAAATACACAAAACTTAAAAAAATAATAAAAAACACCTCCAAAAATAACGCGTACGCTAACGTTAACCATGTTTGTAGAACATGGGATAGTGACTCTTATGACATATTATATGTGGATATCAGTGTGATAAAGCCGTGACTAAAAATAATACCCGTGAAGTGATATAATATCATTTCACTGCAGTAAAATGTTACCATGTCACTTCACGGTTAAATTCCCCAATCAAATAGACTGTAATAAATTGGTTAGACCCATCGGGATGCACGTTATATTTTAGCTGATGCCTGGTGCCAAATTAGATGGCAGTTTCATCAACGAAATGGCCGCTTCAAGATTTGTGTGTGTCTCCGATGAAGATATTTCTAGAGACTAGCTCGTTCGCGAAATGGTATTGAAAAGTCGTGAATAATAACGATATCAGGCTCTTAATATGTAATAATCTATAAACTCTGGAATTGCATCATCCAATGATCCAGATTCATAACACTCGTGAAAGAAAAAAACAACAACAAAAACAAAAGCAAAAAAGCACAACTATGGTTGTGACTTACTACTAAATGAATAAACGTTCATCTTGGTCGAGTCACCGTATCCATTGCCGCATTCTGTGAGGTAAGTGTAACAGCGTCTGTAGCATCCCCAGAAACAGTAATAATAGCAATACTGTTTTGTGCCTCTCACGTATGCATAGTCGTCATATGTTGATGAGGCATCCCATGACGACAGACACTCCCCGTTATTGAATAATGCGAAGTATGTGAAACCCCGGCCCATTGATGCCTTCGCACAGGATCCCACTTTGTCGCTTCGAGAGGCAAATGAATCCATCAATAGAGGGTCCTTTCCTTCCAAGGATGGAATAGGTGGCTCCCCATAATTATCTGCGTAGTAGCAGTAATACTTCCTTGAGTGGCTAACTGAAATATGAAGGATAAATCAAAGCCTTTAAAATTCCTTGAGACTTAATCCGATTTAGGGAAAAGAGAGTTACCCAATAACATAACAAATAAATTCACTCGTGACAGTCCTATAAATTTCGTAAAGGTTTTTGTCCATCACAGCTGTTATTAATCACACCGCTAAAGATAGCACTTAGTTATCTTAACTAGACTTCACTTCTATAGGCTTCTATTCCTCCACACGCCGATCACGGACAGTGACCTTTCTCCGAGGAAAAAAACAAACAAACAAGCAAACAAACAAACAACAACAACAACAACAACAGCTAAAAACATGATACGAGATTTTCTAATATTAATATGGCGAGAGTACACACAACGTCACAGAACGATGCTACAAGCATAAGCGTTACAAAAATATATGCCTGGTTTAGATATCCACTAGCTACTGTATACCAGCTGGGCGTTCCTTTTTTTTTTTTTTTTTCTTAATAGATGCACTGCTGGAAATAGGCCATTTCCGAGTTGTGTTTTGCCCCTGTGTCAAAACGAATCTTCGTGCGAAACCATTTCATATGAAAATGTGTTCCACCTACAGGTTCATTTTCATGCAAATCAAACTCATTTTCCTGAAAAGGTTTTGTACAAGTGCGCACGTCCCGGATGTTGTACTGCTGGTGCAATCACCGCCCCCTCTCAGATGTAAATATCTTCGCTTCCTCATGCTATATTTTAAAACAAATGGAAGATGGTGTTCTTATGGTTTCAGAAAACAAATATTACACTTATGAGGTCTAGAAAAACTCTTACGTCCACCTGCATTTCTTCTAGACCTCAAGCGTGCATGATTTTGTTAGAGAACTTGGAACATCATCTTTTATAAAATAACAGAGATACTACGCGTGCTCTGATTGACCGATAGGTGCATTTAGATGAGAGTATGAAAACACGGTTGTGACCTTTTAGATTCGCACGTATTTTTAAGAAATAGTTTATAAAAGCAATAGAGTACTTTTCCCGTGTTTACATTATAGCCTCATCTAAACACTCGGAGAGATGGAAGAATTCTCGAGAGTTATGCAAACTCTCGTCTGCGTCTTGGGTTTACATAACTGTCTCGGATTCTCCCAACCCTCCTCGTGTTTAGACGAGGGCATGTAAACATGGAAAAAGTGTTCTACTGCCTAAGTACTTGGTAAATCGAAAGCAGGGCCACTTACCATAGAGTCCTGCCACATTGTCAGAACAGTTCCACTCTTGAGCGGTACATCTCCATCCATATATGAGAAGCACTAACTGGAGAGTGAAACCAAATCGAAGAGTCGCCATTCAGCGATGGAAATTAGCGTCAAAAGCCGGGCAACTGCTTTGAAACGGAAAATAACAGATGAAATATAAATAACTTCGGAAATTTGGGACCGCTTAAGTACCTACTACTTATTCAGGGGTTTAACGTTCATTTGTCTCGTTCATTTGTCTAAACCGGCTTGAACTCAGTAGATTGTTATCAATTAAAAAAAAAAAATAATTAAATTAAATAAATTGAATGTATCGGGGTTGTGTCACTTCTTAATAGCAGTAACATGCTAAAAATTTACATTACTTATTTTGCTTGTGTGCATGAGTAATCGGCTGGTCGACCTGTCTGGGAACAACTCGCGTCATATCTGGTGCAGCCGTCGCGTGGAGTGATTTTCAAGCCAGGCTGCAGTACGTAAAAAATTTACAACCTTTCTCTTAGTATAATGTCGATTGTTTCATACGCGAACATTGTTTGTTTGTTTGTGTCTTATGTAGTGAACGCTTAGATGCATGGAAAACTCGGGCAGGGAAATCACTTAATATCTTAACGTCATCGTTTTCGAAAAGCTCCATTCCCAAAATATGTTCTGTCCGCACTGAAACGAAAAGCTGTGCATTTTCAAATTCCTCCGGTTTGAGGAACGTTTTCGAAAAGCTCCGTTTCGTGACGGATTAGTGTGGACGGTAGGCCTAACAATAGAAATCAAGCTACGTTTTCAAATTTCTCCGGCGTAGTGTGGACAGGCCGGAAACAGGCGTTTTATCTTGTAAGGCTATTGACGTGACGTTTTTTTTTCCTTACGTATCAAGCTGAACTAGATTTTCATGAATTTTCTACCTCTTTGAAAGACCCTTTAAGTCAATTAACGGATCGAGAGACTTCTGTTTTTGTTTTTAGTCAATCTTCGATGTTTTTAACGAAGGAAGAAGCCACTAATTAATCAACACACCTGACTGCGTTCTAACATTACTATCTGAACATGTTATACTTAAAACAACTGGCATAATTCGTATCCTGTATTTCACCAAACCGAGTATTATTAAATACACTGTCCGGGGTCACCGCCGGTTCTAAGAAAACCTCCCTATTTCTATTATTTATTTCAAATAATTTTTATTGTAAACGCAAGTGAGAGTGTCTCTTTGTAACTTATGCTATTTTTACAACTTTTTATATTTTCCAATGGGATTTTTGCAGACACTTTCTTCCGATCTATATATGTTTCTTTCTTTCCTACCTAAACAAAGTGAGAAACTCAATCAAGACTAACTTGTCTATCGGCAGTAGCAGATTTACGTTATAGTATCATGTTTCGCAAAATTTAGCAACGATGAGCAACCATACTTCAGATTTAATTTTTATCGTCGTTTAACGACGAACCCAGCTCTTGAAATGTGTTGGGATAGGAATTCCCTTTAGCCAAAAGCATGTTCGGCCAAGTATCACCCTTTCTGTCACTTAGTTTGAAGAAAACATTGTTCTTAACTGAGTTCAAATCTTTAAGAGAAGTAGTAAACTATATGTTAATTTTATCAATCTAGTTTGTTTAGCACTCGTTCTAGAGTGAATGCTAGCCGAGGCGGGAAATTATTTCTTGTTTCTTGTCAAACTCGCCTTTTACCTGGTACCCGAGATATTAACGAATTAACTATTGCATTTGTTGTAAAACCTCATTTTTTGCAACAGTGTCCGTTTCTGAGAGGCTGGTCGTTGTTAAATTAGCTTACGCTTTTGTGATGGATCCCAGTTGCAAACGAAAGAAATCAAAATTTATTGAGAATTTCCTATTGATTCCAACATGAAATAATTTAAGTCAATATAGCAAGAAAAAGACAAGTTCTGGTATTTCTTAATACCAAAAAAACACCATGTTGATTGAAAAACTGTTAATTACGTTATGACTGTCTTCTTCAAAGAACGGTGTAAGTTTTAATTTCACCTAGGCCTTAAGTGAAGTGAATTGATTGTGACTGTATTATAATGACAACTAAGTCTATGCATTCTACGATGACATTATTTTAGATTTTCGAAATCAAATCAAACGCAATAACGTTTGTGTCCGATTTGAAATATTTGTGATTCATTTAAATCTTACCTCCTTATTCTGCCTTGACGCGTCCTCAAGAAAAGTTCATAATAAAATGCGATGTTTTGTTCACTCGTAAAAATATATCACTAAACGAATTTCCTTCCAATCTCGGTTTTCTTTTCCAAAAAGCCCTTGTCAGTCACTACTTGTGATCATGAGTCAAAGGTTTTAGAATATTCTGGTTAAATGACAATAATAAACTATTTATAAAGTAGCAGCTGCAGTGCTTTATGTGATTGTGACATCTACTGTGACTCTTTGCTTTGGCTACAATTTTGTCCACAGAGAATTGTTTTTCAGAATCGATCTTTTTCAATTAGCCAAAGCAAAGTCAAAATCGCCCGAAAAAGATTTTCTTTTACGTGTCAAATTGATTACGAAAAAGTGCGTTTTCTTTTTCAAAAACGTTTAAATTTTCAGCGTTTGCAGCACCTGTCTCTGCACAAGAGTTAACATAAATAAATAAAACAGTATTTGCGAGGGCCTAAAATAATATATTCAACTGAATGATTCAGACACTTTCTAAGACTCCCACAATTTATTTGGCAACGATTCATAAAATGCAGGTAGAGGCTTTTATAACGGGATTATATCATTGATTTCCCTTTAAATATTATATTACTTAATTAACACCGAGAAAAAAAACATTGCCAGGATACAACATCTGGCGTATTATCTGGCGTGAAAACTTTTCTGAGAAATAAAATATTAAACAGTCTTTTTTTCGAAAAACAAATCTTAGCATAATGACCTCCCTCAGGGGTTCAACATGAAAAATATTAGCTGTTATTTCTCACTGCACGTCATCGCCAGTTTCTAGTTCACTGCAATTCAAATTGTATGCGACGTGATACAAAATAAGAAATAATTTGAATTTGTTAGAGGAAAGAAATAGTCATACCGGAATAACGAATTACTCTAATGTAATGTTTATTATAATTCTTAAAAGTATTTTTCTTAATCTGATCAACCTAACGGTGTGGATAATTGCTAACTCAAGATGATCAACGTGGCACCAATTCAAGACAGCTCCAATTTTTCATATGGGTTGAAACTTTGAAGTTAGTATTAGAAGGAATTTTTTAAACACAGTTAATCTATTATTTAGTACTTAATTAACACTCTCTACATTCCGCATTGCAGAGTTTTTTTTATCACATTCAACGAGACCTTCACACGCACGCATTCTTAGCATATAAAGAACCCATAGGAATCTGACTTTCAGAATTTGAAAATGATGAACGAGTCATCGAAATGTCATTCGAAATTATTATCGTTGATTTTTTTTTTCTTAACAGTTAATAGAACAGCTGTCAGGCCCCTAAAAATAATCAAGATATCATTTCAATTGAGCGAAGCGATTGTCAGCTATGTTGTCAAGACATCTGCAGCTTGAAGTGAAAATAATGAAGAGTAACGTAGAGTAGTGTAAGGCTATTTTTACACTTCGTGCCCGGACACAGTGTCTCAGTACAATTCTCGCTGGGTACTAGTGTGAACACACCTTTTTTCTTTCCAAGAGCACACCAGAATTAAAGCACAGTGCCCGTGTTTGGGTACAAGGTCCTCACCCTGTATTCGGTCACTAAACGGTACTTGGAGTACCAGTGTCTGAACGCAGCACAATTTTGTGCCGTTGCCCAGGCACCAGTGTTTGGGCACTAGGTGTAAACGCAGCCTTAGTGGAGGAGGACATCGGGTCTGAAATGATTTTCTCTCGGTCCATTCCGCTGTCTTGACGATAGCCGTGTGGCCATTGAATTAGGCAGAATTGGAGCAGAACGATAAATCAAAGCTGAAAATTATATAGGTATATTTCACTCCATCACAAGTAAAATGCGATCTTGCACGTGTCATTATTATCTGTTACTTTACGTGATTGAAAGTCAGCTTCTCTCAATTTATTTGCTACGAAAACTGATGATTCACAGAAGAAATTAAATAAAACACATTATTAGATAACACGAGAAAAATAAAGTGACTTAACTTCAAAGAACGGCCAATTAACCCCCGACGTTTGTTTTAATTGTTGTTGTTATTATTAATTTAGTATTGAAATACTACCTTCAGTATATAGAAGCAAAGGTTGTTTGGTAAAGTGGAGAAATCTCAGTCTTCGCCAAGCGACATAGCCAATCAGTAAGGACTGATCGAGTTGCCATCAACGGGTTATCTCACATAAGGACCATAAGGAATGGAGTAATAAGCTGCCGAGGGCCCCAGGTTTATGCTATGCACTATTAGCGTAACCCTCTTGAAATAAAGTTTGAACTGTATTGTATTCAATTGAATAAACCTCTAGCTCGTGTCAACGGGTATGATGCGAGGTTTAGTGTATACTTCAAATCGCATTTCCCTCAATTATCTCTCGCACAAGTTGGTAGATTTTCGCAGAAAGAATACCTAAGAGAAATTAAAAATCCAACTCTCGGGGTCATTATTTTCTCTCTTGTAAAATTGATTGATCTTTTGAGCAATATCAAGTGACACTTTCGGTAAATCAGACCCATCCATTCCGTGACTGTTAATTGCATATGTGTGTGCAATATAAATAATTAGGTTTTACGTGGTACATAAATGTACTGTACTAATAAGCCGATGTGCACATGCAAAAACGTCTCGAGGTGCAAAAAACTTCCAATTTGCGCTGCTGCTGTTCCTCTACCGTTAACACTGGTACTCCTGGAAATTCTTAAACCGTGAAAACCTTCACGTGTAAACGCGCTGGAGTGACGGTAGGTACTGATAACCCGGGTTATCTTAGACCTGTCTTATTCTCTACAAGTTATTGTTTTACAAATTATGCCGGCATTATTTTGCCCATAGCAGTGGAACAGAATAGAGAATTATGCTGGTATCTGGTACTCCCTAGTGGCCTTCCAATTTGAGCTTCAGTACACAAGAAGGTTTTGACAATATAGTTTTCTGCTCAGTGCACCTGATCGACTTTTTCTCATTACTAGAAAATTCATTTGGTAATATTCAAGCCGGAGCAATGGAGAATTACAATGAGGCGTCGCTCACGCTTCAGTAAAATAGGCCTTCAACGAAAATGCTAATTACCCAGGCAGTGAGGCCTGGGTTTAAATTTCGGCTCCGTTTTTTTTTTTTTTTTTTTCCCTCGTTCAGTCACAAATCGCCGTCTGGTCCCTAACGCGCATGCGTCACCCCTGCCAGCTTACAGCACATAGAATTTACAGAAGTTGCCGTCGTGAAAAGTTAGCACGGAGTCCTTGATTTCTAGGGCGATGAAATCACATACAAACGAACGCACCGTTCGCGGTAGACCAACACTAAAGGACTTTTTAAGCGTTTTCGCAGCGGGTCGGTCAGCAAGCCTTACGAAAGATCAATTTACGAGCGAACATTTTGAGTGAATTTGTCAAGAATCATGTTATACCAAAGGAGCCATCAACCGGGGCTATCAACTCTTCAGCTTGATAAAAAGCATCTTCAAAAGCGTCATCGTATATTTAGACGTGATCGTGAAGCAAGTAGAATCTCAGCACGAACTCAAGAACTTCTGAGCAACAAGAGCAGAAAGGGTAGCGAATTTGTTTACGAATGTATCAGTTCGAGTACACCTAAGTAAAACGCTCTGAGAAACTTCGTAAAGTATAATTAAGATAAAATCTCGAACTAAACGATATTCTCTCGTTATTTTCATGTAACAGAGTTATGTGTCTTTACAAGAGTGAAACCCATGTAGCGAATTATTGTACATTTTAAGCTGAAAGAAACTAATATATGTTGACCCCAGCAAAACAATTCTTGCCTTGCACTGTCACACAATCCTGACACAATAAGAAATTATTCGAAAACCATTTAGCGGATAAAATCAAGAAATTGTGATGTTATAGGAGATTAATAAAGATGACACTTCTCTAATTTTAAAGTCTGTGTTTTTTTTCCCAAGCTCAGATATTCGTCGAAATATTTTGCACAAATTTACAGAGCCCAGTATGGAGCCGCCATGTTGGTGTACCTCCGTGGTACGCCAACATTGCGGCCGGAAAATAGTGTAAACATCTGGAACTTACTCTGGCTATCTAGGCGACTGATTATCTGTACTGAACAAACAAGCATTTAAATAAGCACTTTTCTTAATGCTTTAACTTCTGAATGGGATAAAAATCACGGGATAAATATATGTTTTTTGACAAACGTGTTCGTAGGTCTAGGTCACGCACCGCCATAACTCTGAAGTTCAAAATGTCTCGTTTGCCACAAATAACAACGACAATGGCTAAGGAAAATAGACTGAAACGTTTATAGGCTGATATAAAGACCTTGACTCATTTCTTGCCTTAAAGACCTGGAAACGAGTAATAAGCTCTATTACTCCAAGGAATGCAATCAAAAGCAGAATAGCTTGAGCACATCGATTCGATTGAATTTCGTACGACTTCAAATGCAGAACATTTAGCTCAATTGAAATATAGCTAGTGCTTCTCAGTATAACGACTGCCTAGGCACACGCAGCAAAGCGTCTAGTTTTTTATGTGAGCAGGATGGAGCATAATAGTGAGGCTTTTTGAGCATCGACTATTAGAATAATATTGAAAAATGTGGTCATAATGTACTTTGAGCACCAGTCGGCGACTATATTGGATAGGGATGGAATGCTCAATTATTCTGATTTTAGCTTTCGCTCAACGCCTCAACGCCAAGAATAGTCGGACCAAGTTCATTAACAAGTTTTCCAAGGTTGGACGAGAGCCTTTTAAACTGCCCATAACATTGATCACACAAGGCATGTTTTCTTTCATGTTTGTAAGCAATGACGTGGAATTAACGTCATTCATAGCGGTCTCTGACGTAGACCATTATGACGTAATACTATTTTATACTCCTTTTTCGGGCCCCTGAGTGTAATATCATTTGAATCTTCAAATCCTTTTACATTTTTAAAATAGTATATTCCACGATAGCCAGGCATGCGCGCGCATGATGTCTTCAAATGTTTTTTACGCTTGTTACAAATTGTTTTGAGGAACAGAGCAGTAAAATGTTTTTTGCTTCTCGTTAGCAAGCAGTGCTTTGTCCTTTTTTTAATTGCAATGGGATCGATGTTCACTTACAAAAGCTGTTTCTAACGTTTTACAAACTCAACTGATCGACTTCTATTTACATATTGATTTTAAAATTTGGGAGGTCAAAAGGTCCTTAACATGTGGCTACTGGATAGAGATTCACGTTTTCTCTTTTATCGCCCTTTTAAGATGTTTGTTCGCCTTACCTAACAAAAACCTTTTAATCTGAAATTAATGTGTTTTTTTGCCGGAGGCTACATGATAACCGTTTTCTGTGGCGGATGCCCACGTATCGTCTAATTGTACGCGTGTTTTCTTCTCTCTTAATCAGATCAATTATTCCGCGCTTCATGTCTCAATTAAAATTAAAGACTTTGGAGAAAAATTCGGAAAACGATTTTATGATAAGGCAATTTGACCTTTTTCTTTTTATTCTTCTGCAGCGGTACGTCTGCCGCAATGCCTCCCAGGCAAGTAAAAGATGAAAAAGAAAGCTTTGATAATAGGGAAAAATGGCAGATTGTTGAAGAAGGACATCACTTTTGTATAAAATTTTAAGATGATGTATATCTCATTTTATTTGAAAGGGTTTAGGATCGAAAGCATAAGAGAAAACTACCTAAATTTTTTATGCAAACGCATACAACTGGCTACTTCTACTGTACTAACACATAACTCTAGCATCTTACTCACCTAAATAGGAAGCTTGTCTACCGCAGGTTAGCCTCCAGAATGTTTTTTTTTTTGTTCAGAATAGCCCTAACACATGGTAACTGTATCTATACATAAAATAATGTAAGAAGCTGTTGTGAAATTAAGTGTCCTGCTTAAGAGCAGGTCCTGACACGATCACAGCTAGAATCATTCCCTAATGGATGACAAATGTTTAAAACGACATGGTTAGATTGAACGTTAGCCTTACTAGTTTTATAAGCGATGGCGGCGGCGACGCCAGGGACGACGGCTGAAAAAAATGACTTCGTTTTAAATCTCGCAATTATCTAGAACTGTTCAGTAAGCCGAGTGGTCTAAAACCCCACTCAAACTAAAGATGCAACGTCAGCGATCAATTCTAGAACAAAGTACAAACAAATTGAGGTCGTGGCTCACGTTTTTCAAAATACGCGAAACTTGGTCATTTGACATTGTCATTTTGCAGAAGACGGCTACGAAATGTGCAAAGATTTATAACGCGCGTGCATAGCCATTGTTCTGTCCATTAAACCTTTCGTTTGGTGGCGTTTTCATTGCCGTTGCCGTCGTGGTTTGCTCATGCTCCCTCTTGACTAACTCTGGTACCACCAGCTTAGTAGATTCTCAAAATGATCGTTAGTCTAAGTTTTCCAAGTTTGTTGATCATGAGCTTCACTATCGTATCGCTGGTACTTCTCAGTTTGATGGATTCTTCCTAACATGAAAAGTAATATATCTCGCTACATAGCTGATGTATAGAAAACACATCTCAGACACTGACAGTTGGACCGACAGAGGAGCCAGTATGTTAACTGGCTACAAGCAAATGAAGCAATTTTGTTACTGTATGGCAGATGACAGATTTGTTTCCTTCCCTTTCAGGCCATCTAAACTAAAAATTGTTCCAACAACAACAACAACAACAACAACAACACCACCACCAACAACAACAATAACAGATACAGACAACGTAATCAAAAAAGGCAGCGATACCTTGCAAACATAAATCAAAATTCAGTTGTTCTTCTTTTATTTAGAAACTAAGACTGAAGATGAAGATGCTTTTTATAGATTATTTAATGTTTAAATCCGTGTTATTTTGCTATTCCTCAGAAGAATAATAATTGTTATTGTTTCTTCTTAAGCTGTCACGTGTATGTAGATGTTATATCAGACTCCTTTGTCCTTTAGTTCTACTTAACGACTGGCTTCTTCTGGCAATCCTCAGGATATGTCAAAGTTGTTACCAAGACAACGTCAAGGTAAGTTACCTTGATGCTCTCTTAATGTTGCATGTATTTCAAATGAACACCTGCTGACCACCCTGGTAACTGAGTGATGGTTTTACAAGGGAGCATTTCCGGTCGTGCGACAATATATATTAAGAGTGGGTTTTAAAGATTCGTGTCGGTTGATTTACTAGGTAAGTTGCAGGGAAGGTGATAGTTCAGTTAAGCAAAATCCCAAATATGTTAGTGTGAGCTACGACTTTGGCACTATTTTGGAAAATTAAGTAAGTAAAGTTTATCTTTATTTTTACTGTATGCGAACTAAGAGATTGAGACAAGGAAAGTGAGCAAAATGGTAATGGATGTAGTTATGTAAGTGAATTCTTGACATTTTCGGAAATTGGTATCGGTTGATGGAATATTGTGTAAGTGTTGTTAAAGGTAGAATAAAACGAGCTATTCTACCGATGGTGTAGTGGATAGCACGCCCGAATAGTATGCGGGGAGACGCGGGTTCGAATCCTGATCGATACACGAATTTTTCTTTCATTTCATAGACGTGTGTCGAAAGCCACCTGTGAGTTATTTACATCTTTCTGTCACTGTTAAAGGTAGTTCGTATAAAGTTGTTATGTAACATATATTTTTAATATTCAAAGTAAGAACATCTGAGGCGAAAAGTTGTCAGCTAAATGGTATTGGCTGCTGCAATATTACATGCATGTTAGAGTAGTTTCGTGAGACAATGTGTGTTTGCAAAGTAAGATTAAGTAAGGAGAAACATTGCTGCAAAAATGTTTTTGACTTGTCTTCAGTTTAGGGAAATGCGCATATATTGCTCCTTGAGTTAAATTTTCCCCTTCAGAATTTAAGTACTTAATTTCAGCCAGTACATGTAGATGCCCTGTGACCATGGGTCAGTAAGGTGTTCTTGGGTACTTACCATTTACATGGGAAAACCGAAAATTCCAGTTGGAAAATCAAATGGTTCGCGCCATTCCGTTTGGGAAGCTTCAGAAAATATGGGCTGTGACTTGGGTTGATGCTATTTTTCTGCTCTTATAAGTCTCTCTAGCTGATGTGGATATACTTTATAGCGATTCCCTCTCCCGCAATGTTCAATTTAATTGTTTAATGTTTATCCCTGAAATTTCCAACCGGATGGTTTTTTGTAAATGGTAAGCACCCCTTGTTTGTTCTGCTTTGCAACGAGGTTGTACTGATCACAACTTTTAGTCTTGTTACGCGGCTTTCATCCACCTTTTCTCAGTTTTAAAATGTTTGCACAAAGAAGTCCTTGCACAGCGCACCGCTCAGATCAAAGAAGTTCTTGCGGTTTTAATTTCAAACCTCAAAGAAGTTTTTGCGCCCGCTGAATTTTACCGCAAATGACCCGCAAGTACGCGCAAGAAGTTGCCGGTTGCGAACATAAAAAGAAGTTCTTACGCGTGTTTTATTTTAGGGTTGTGCTGTCTGGGTGAGCCTACAGTTTAACCATTTAATAAAATCTTTCATGTGGTATCTTTTATTTTTCTATTTATTTATTTATTTTTTTTACAATACAAAACTTACAGTACTTACTTACAATGTGAGATACGCTACTAACAATACTATACTCTACTTACAATATAACACTTACAGTACTTACAATGTGAGATACTTACGCTACTAACAATGCTATACTCTACGCTTTACTTTTTTGTGTGTGTCAGTTTTTAAACTCGACACTCGCGGAAGTAGAGGGATTAATTTGCATGTAGAAAAGTGTCAGAAGTTATTCTGTTTTGAAGAGGTTTTGTTAAATAAGAAATCTAGCAAAAGTGCTTTCCCACATTGATAAACTACAACCAGGTGTGGCAATTTTGCTGTAGTTCAGCCATGAGTTGTGGAAAAGAAAAAGACATTTCCACAATAATGCTTCTCGTTTTAAAATCATTTTACTATTGAAATATTTCTATTTTAATCTCAACATATTGAGTGCAGAATCTATCTGGGCACTTAAGGTGCTCGTAATTTATTCATGTCTTTATTCACAGCAGCGTCCCAATGTTTTGAAAATTTTTAGTATAGATGCGAATCTATACGAGTGTCGTGTTTTGAGCCTATTTTTCTTTCCACCAAAGAGCAACCTTGATAAAATAAACTCGGGAGAACAATAGCAGAAAAGATTTGCAAGATTGTATTCTGTTAAAATATATCTCATGAATTTCTTTTTAAGTTATTCTTTTACTGATGGCAATAGCCAACGGAAAACGAATGCGATAATCATGAAGGGATTTTCAGCTGCACAAATGGTTCCTACCATTGTTTGCAGAGATAGTGATTGACATCATCAACAAACCAGGCTAGTTCTCTGAACCCGTGCAAAACTAAGCTTAATCTTGCAAAGCAAATACATAATTGCTCTTATGCCAAGAATCAACATAAAGTTCAAATACTCATTGGCTATTTAGGCAATCTGTTGTGTCAAGTCGGTAGAAACATAAATGGAAAATATAAATAACAGCAGATGAGACGATACATTTTTTATGCAAGATGCAAATGATAGCTTGTAATTTCCTACTTCTTGTTTCCGTTTAGATTTTTTGACAACAACAACCTTGATAATGCTGATCGTAATAAACAGCGTTATATGATCTTAATCAACATATGAATTATAGCCCAGAAGATTGAACCCAGTCGTGGTAATTTTAGTCGGCAGTGACACAAACGGATTCGTCAGGTAACTGATCGAAATTCCAACCTTCTCTGATAACTGATAACCTCAGTTGCATTTTCGTATTCAACCCTTTGATCATATACATTAAGTTAAAAATGCAGACCTTCTGTCGCGCAGAGTGGTCTTAGCCTAACTTCAATAAATTAAATCCGTATGAAAAATTAGTGGGAATTACACGTTTTGTAATTTTTATTAACTGTATGTTTGACGCCAGATCTGCATGTGTGTGTTTTTCTCTATTTTTTCAAGCTAAAAATGGCTCTTGAGGTTAGAGGTGAACTTAAGCTTCTGTTGCCACAGGGTTTAGTTGCACAAGGCTTTCGAAGCTGTTTAGACATAAGTAATTTATTTTTCTGCAGAGGCCGCAAGGAAAAATTTTGACGTTTCTTCGTTTTAAGAACGAACAAAACTATGCACCATGCCCTCTTAAATAATATACAGGGACAAACCTTTAAGTTAATTGTTCCTTCCATTTTACAATAGCCTGAAGGTATTTTAAGTTCTGATATCGGGTACACAGATGAACAGCTCAAAAATACAACTTTCAAATAATGGATAAAACTTACGCATTCTGAGTAATACAGAAACAAGGAATCCGCGAAGAGAGAAAAAATGAAAGCCATACCTCGTGGTTTTTAAGAACGAAAACCTGTCCATTATATTTGTTTGTTACATTACCGAGAACTTGATAAAAATAATATCGGCTCAGTTAAAAAATGATTCACTTTCAACTTCCTTTGTTATTTGCGCCTAGAGCGAATAGACAGAAGGCGCAGAAAGTAAATTATCTTTTACCTAAACGTTATGAAGGCGGTGCTATCACATTTCCTCTTCTTCCAATCAATCATTGAGGTGAAGTCTACTGAAGCCATTGTGTCAGCTCGCTATTGGTGAGACCTCAAACTTAATGTCCTACGCACGGGCTCCATTATACACACAGAAAGCTATTCATCTTTTGAGAAAAGTAAACATATGACTATATTAAGTGAAAATGTGAGGAAACTATAATTTAATCTTTTTCGTTAAAACACGTCACTAGCGACAAGGTGTTTTCGAAGCCAAAGTATTTAGAGAAATACTTTTTTTTTTCTACTCTAGGATGTTTACTAAAATGCAGGAAGTGATTGTGATACATAGGTTTCCCGCAACTGCAGAAAAACCAAGAAAAATGAATTAAAATTAGTCACTTTTATTTGCGGATAATCATTCAAAACTATTGACGTGTGGCAGATCTCTTTCATAATCAAAACGTTTTTGAAGACTTAACAAAATCAATAAAAAGTTTTTATTTTGAAAAAGAGACTCAATAAAATTTAATAACTGGAAACGGTTGAAGGCTTCCCTCTGTTTACATTTCGAAATGAAAGTACTTAAACCTTCTCAATATTAAGTTATTTTTAACTGAGTTCTCCATGTTATGTAAAACATCAGTCATAAAAGTCGCAAGAATATGGAATGCAGACATAGAAACGATGGCATTTGAGATTATTTCGCCGAAAAACATCATGTTTTCTTTTTGGCCTTGAAGACGACGATTTTATCGCGTCTCAAAAAAAAATAGCTTAATGATGACCCGGAGGTTCGGCGGTAAATCCCCAATGGTAATTTCTGAAGCAAGGTAAATTAAAATGTAAGAGAGATGCCGGAAACGAACGAAAATCAACATCTTTAGGCAAAAAATAAACGGAGCCAAGTGACATCAATCGATCTGAAGATTGATCAAAGTGCAGCGGAAGACTTCAGGCCCAGAGCCAAATTTCAATAGCGTGCTAAGGGGCCATACCTCCACAATGATACAATGTTGAAATTGTCCAAACTACCCTGAGGAATATGACATTCTAACTTTGTTCTGTGAACACGAAGAGAATATTCCATCATGTTTAATCAGCGCTGTTGGCTGGTCGGCATTGTTCGATTTAAGTGAAAGGCCTTCGAAGTACTGAAAGCCATTGTCACTTTGGGGTGTATATCAAAGAACGTCGTCTCGAGTTCTTTTTTTTTTTTTACTTCTCCGTTTTGAAAGCCCGTTTACACTTTTGCCCTACTGTTGCTTTTGTCTAAAGCAAAGGTTTATTATTCTGAAGGACAAAGTGAATAATCAAAGCTGAACGCATTAACCACGCTGTGCTGGATCACAACACAAAAAAGAAACACCAGAGTGCATGATCACCTCGAACCTGAGGCAGGTTAGTGAACGCACGAAAAGTAACCTAATATTATAAAGCTATGTGGGTGAGAAGGTTGTGTGTGTTTACCATATGGCGCTTACAGCATACTTAGACGAGAAGGAATTGATTGTTTTCAACATATTATGGCGGCGACTGGTTCGTTCAAGGTCGACACCATTCAAAACCGGTAAAATTTGGAGTGATACTAAATAACCGAAGTAAACTGAAGATAATGAATGCAGTTGATCTCATGCGTCTTGACTATTTTGTTTATGCGGAGGAATAAAAAAACTTGTATTTTCAAAACAGAAAGATGACGCGTTGAAGTGCCAATCTTTTCAATTTTATTTTTTTGTCTTCTACGTTGCTTATAGTGAAACGATCTTTACAGAATCTTTTTAAACTAAAAACGGCTGAAAATATGGGTATGTTCGAAGATACGAACGGTATAACGAGGAAGCCACGACATTATTTTAAGCCACAATGAAAAATGAATCGATCTGACGCCGGAAAAAAAAAAAAACGCTTGAAGCTGTTTACTGCATTAATATCGACTTTATAATTCATTAGCGCAAAGCTGTAATTTAAAGATTATCCTTAGCTAGCTTTAAGTAATCCTCGTCAGAGAGACTCACATTACGACTACAAAGACTTTGAAGGCTGCCGAAATGTATTTTTCCCAAGCAAGAATGGCGAGTTTGATTAAATTTCATTTCCTCGAGAATGGAGCCGAGGCCTTTTCCAACAATTAATCTTTAACAAATGATCAATCGATCGTTTATTGACATTCATTGAATCAGCTTTCACCGCCGGCTATCTTCTTCTGAAACGTATTTCACTGCTTCCACACAATCCGACAAAATTATGTCTGAGAGGAATTAAATGGCTGAGCTATATAACATGTTTAATTTTTAAAGTGATATCAATCTCCAAGGTTTGCCGGGATTGTTGTTTACGCTGAAAAATACATTGCAGTACAATAACTAGATAATGAAGAAAATTTTTTCTCCCTAAACCTTGTTATCTCAGAGAAGCTTACTGAAATAATAATTATCGAAGCAAGATGATTATAGGTACAGAGAACGACTAAACAGTCGCAAAAACTGATCAACCGATTTTTTTTTTAACAATATGGTCTTGATCTTATTTTAAGTACAATGAATGAAGTCATATACACTTTTTTTTATAAGAATATTGTGTCTGCGGCCAAGGCTGAATATTCTTATTTTTCTGTCGATTTTAGGCTGAAATATTCTTATGAATATTCTAAAACTATAGTGGTTGACAGTTTTTTTTTCGAATGTATTTGCATGGTGTGTTGATGTTTATTCTTTTCAAAATCTCAGCCTCGAGTTTACTCTAAGAATATATATATTTTTTTAAATTTCGCAAATTTCAGCCTCGATATTCTTATGAAATATATTCTTATAAAAAAGAAAGAGAGTATTGCATAACCTGCAAATGACCTACGAAGTGCACTTAGTTATTCATAAACGAATCCTTGTCTATCACAGGACTCAAAACATTTAATATATTTATATGGTCCACTTTGGTAAGATCGGAGGAAAACTGCTTTAGATGTTGCGAAGAGAATATCGTAGTGGCATTGTATGGTTATTAATTAGCTTTACATAAACGCATAAGGCAAGCCATTTTCTAAGATGTATGGTGTTTAATGAAATCTTGGAATTTTGTGTTAATTAACCATTTGTCCCAACTATGTTAATGTAGATAACATCCTCTTTTTATTTTGGTATGTGGAACACAGAGATGTGTGTCTTTCCTGCGCATTATACCATGATGTTGATTTTTTACTTCTTGTAAATCATCTAACAAGATGGCGTGACGTATAACCATGACATTACTTCGTTTATTTTTAATCATATTTCTTTAAAAGTTATAAAATTACTCCATAATAATCAAACATTATGATTATTCGCTTTTAAGGTAACATAATCTGGCAAATTGACATACCGAAAACTATTATTTATAAATTTTTGTTCTATCTTTTAATAGATGTATTGACGTTTTGACGTAAAGGCAAAGATTATCTGTGTAAGAGAGATTACTTAAGCTCATGGAATTGATCAGATTTCGGTAAAGCTAGGGAACTGACGCCACCAATTCGTGAAAAGAAAGTGATATAATATAATGGGATTTTTCATTTATAATTTTCTAGAACAAATATCATTAGTAATAACCGCGGTATGACGGTATATTCCTTTACGACTCAAAAAGACCGTTTCAATGTTTTAAGGCCATCTTTACCAGGGATTGAATAACGTGTAACTGCATAATATTCTGACATTCCACAGCCCTTCAGGAAATGGTTGAATTTCTGTATGTTGAACTATTAAATTCATCTATTACTTATTAAAAGAATTGTCATATACTTGTGATAAAATCGTTCAGGACAAGTCTGTCACGGTGTTTCGTCCCGCCCAAAAGACCTTTCAGAGACCGTTCAGACTTTTGTTATTTTTCTGCAGTCACAGAGTCGAACACTACCACTAAATCCATGTAAACCGACAATTGTATTTTATTTTTCACTTATCGTGTTATTTCAAGATGACTTGAAATAACATGACTTTTCGCATATGGAGTCAAATGTAGCGTGAATATCCATACCTCTGGTCCATGCCTATTTGTGAAGACAATACTCGCACATATGAGTAAACGGTATGTATTATATTTTATTCTGGCAAATATCAGGACATTACCACGCGAAATCATTTTCCACCCATACTTTACAACTTTAAATAGTAAGACAAGTGTGACAATGAGGTCACTGAATTTCGTATACGAATATTCTTTGTTGACCGTTTCAAATCAACTTATATGACGTATTTCTTTTGCTGCCTGCGTCATTTTCTTCGCTATTTTTATTTGTTTGTTTGCTTTTTTTCAGTTAAGTCTTCATTTTATCACAGCAATATTATTTTATTTCCATCAGATAGCGTGGTTGAATTGAATCCCACCTTAAGGCAAATATATTATCCCAGTCACAATAATCAACTGTTTGGTCTCTCCCCTCTTAGATACTTCCTTCTCGGAGTATTAACTGAACCTCGATATTAAAACAGCAACAATTATTTCTACAATGTTTTTGTTACCTATATACATGACTAGATTTACGAAAACGTGGTTAATTAAGAAAAGTGCGTTCTTTTGCACTAAGTGAACTACCTAGCTACTTGAATATTAACAGCTCTTAAAGGCCCAGATATCACCCCCAACTCCTCTCCCAGGAAAGAGAGAGAGAGAGGAGAGCGCAAATTGCAAAGTACAAGAGTGGAGGCCAGTGAAAAGAAAAGACGGACATTCCTTTGATTTCTTATATCGTCCACTTTGATCTCTGTTAAATTAAACGCTTACACTAGAGTGAAATGTCTTTACCAAAGTTTTCACAATTCTAGTCATGAAACTAATGACTTTTTGTTCCCTTTTTTTTTTTTGCAGGAAACTGACAGTAAAAAGCACCAGTGGACAAATAAGTCTCCGGTAAAGAAATAATATAGTCTTGAAACATTGCACTGAAAAAAAAAAAATCACGTTCTAGGGTAAATGTATATTGCTGAAGTTTCTTCCCGCCTAACATGTTAAACTGGTCAGTGGAGGGAAACCTTTCCCAAAACACCACCGATCTGGAAGGTGATGGAATTCAAGTGGTGAAGATTCTGCAGCTGCTATTCTACTCTGTTATAATAGCCGTTGGTTCCGTTGGAAACGCTCTGATCTGCCTCGCAATTCTCAGTCGCAAGAAGAGAAAGACCAGCGAGTATTTCATCCTCAACCTGGCGATAACTGATTTATCCACCAGCATTTTGAGCATTCCTCTTGACATAATAGAGCGATTAGCGGGGTACTGGCCGTACGGATCGTTTTTGTGCAAGTTAGTTTATCCTCTTCAGACCATCCTTATGTCTGTGTCTGTTGCGACACTGCTGGCGATGAGTCTTGAAAGGCACAGAGCGATAATGCACCCGCTAAAGCCCAGGATGAAAGGAAGCAAGCCTATAATTGTGATCTGTGCCATCTGGGTGGGCAGCACTCTTCTTGTCTCTCCTTACATTTACGTACTAGGCTTTGAAGCAGGGAACTGCGTAGAAAATTGGCCAGGCACTGGTTATGTAAAGGCCTACACCATGTCCGTTTTTATCGTACTGTACCTTTGCCCGCTTTGGGGCATAACTATCGCGTACGTGAGAATCGGGAGAAAACTTTACAAAGACATCAAGACTCTCCAAGTCGTAATGGCAGACCCTGAAGGCGGTATGACTGGGAGACAAATGCTTAAAACTCGGGCCCATCGCAATGTCCGCATCGTTAAAATCTTTGTGACGGCAGTGGTTGCGTTTGCAGTGTGCATGCTGCCGAATCACGTGATGTGGCTGTGGAACGATTACGGCAATGGACACAGCTCCAAGTACTTCACTGACCTGCTCGTGTTTACAAATATTCTGGTTTATGCTAACAGCTGCATCAATCCTTTCATATTTGGTACTCTACAGACCCGCTGTACCAGCTGTAAAGATGTCCTGAAAAGTTCTCAAGAGAGAGATGATAGCGGCCGCCATCGTAGACTGTTTTCCATGCGCGTGTCCTTTACCAGCTCATCCAGACTAAGGACGTTTGTTCGCGGAACTTTGAGAAGTCCTGGTCTAAGCCAGAGGAGTATTTCAACCCGCAAAGGAACTATCATTTCTACAAGGGCAACGTTGAGAGAATTACAAAGACTTCATGGCAACACTGATGCAGAAAGCAATGTTTGAATTCAAACCGTCTCAAAACATCCACGAGTGCCCAAATTCAAAATATAGAAAAAAAAACAAAACAAAAAAAACAAGCAAACAACAAACAAACAAACAAACAAACAAGAAAACCAAAACAATACAATTTTTTTTTCTGCAAGTATGTTGTACAATGTAAAACCTGTCATTTGAAAGGAGGAATAAATAAACTAGCACTTAATTCACAGACTTAAGACTTTACTACCATTTAAAGCATCTTCAATAAACTGTATCACACGAACGTGCATTGAAATAGTTTCCATTTGATTAGCTGCATACGTCTGCATACGAGCCCAGTGACCCATCAAGTCGGAGCTTATCCCGGTTTCTGTAGCATGAAGCGACTAGGGGTATTTCTACACCCCCATGGATTGGATGCTAGTCTGTCGCAGGGTTACCCCCAGCATAAAGTTCGTCGGTACCCATTTGTACGCATGGGTGGACAGAGGCACTGTGAGAGTAAAGTGTCCTGCCCAAGAACACAGTACAATGTCCCCGGCCAGGGCTCTAACCCGGACCGCTCGATCCGGAGACGAGCGCGCTAACCATGAGGCTACCGCACGAGCCGTTCAACGGCCTTCATTTAAAAGTTAATTCACAGGCGAATGATTAATTTCAAAAGTAAGGACCACGTCGTACCAAGGAACACTAACACTATTCGGAAAGTTTTTAAGTCGCATAGAATGGGAGATCTCCAACCATTATGCTAGACATTTATGCCATTTTTATTTGCAGGGTCATCAATATGTTTAGTTGTACAATTTCAATGTAACTCTTTTCAGTGGACCTACCGCCCTTCTCCTGTTTCCTCTTTCGTCTAGAGGTCAAATTTCCTCCCCTAAAGAAGTAGGCATCGATTTAAAGCTTTGTTTCCTATGTACTTTCTTACATGTAAATCGGCTTGGATTGCCCTAATGTTTAGAAATTTCGGGTTTGGGAAAGAACAAATTTCGCTATTCCATCTAAAAATGGCCAGTGCTTGTCCTATTAGTAAACATTACCTAAAATTATTTGATATTCTCTCATTTCCCCGACAAAGTGAACTTTAAAACTCTGTTGTGGGACTGACACCTCGTAGGACATCTTCCTTATGGCTCTGTAAATTCCAAGCCGGCCCATCCACCTCCCTTGGACATCGAACGGGCATTTGGCATTTTTTTTTTTTTTCATAAGGTGGCAAATGCCCCACCGTGGTCAGATGGTCCATACAAAAATCCCCGCAGTGCGAGGAGAGCAGTGCAAATGCCCCGCCCATGGGATAGCATGAAAAATATATTTCTCGAAAGTAATATACATCTTTACCACGATATCAAAATGATATTTTATTTTCCACAACTAACATCTCTATGAAGACTTTTCTTTTAATAAGTGCTATAAATTTATTGCTTTTAGGCGTTGTTCTTTGAGCCAACGAACCACAAATTCAAAATCCTTCCCACGAAAATCGTCTATCGTCGTCGACGCTTCTCGACTTGATTTTCTCTCATGTGGAAGACCGAGGGTAACGAGCTATTGTAGTTTCCAGTGGTTTAAATCTCAGAAAAGAATTTACAAATACGTTCTTTAAGTAGGGTTAATCTCTTCGATGGTTAATAAAACAGACTTGTGTTTCTACGAAGTACTGTTGTATAATTCTTTGTTTTGACTAGCTTGCCAAATGCCCCACCCCTGGGCAGCCCTTTGCGAGCAAATGCCCATGGTGGGGACCTACAACCTGCCAAATATCCGTCCCCGATTGGGGGGGGGGGGGAGGGGGAGCAGATGGGCAGGCTTGGAGTTCACAAAGCCATTTCGGACTGAGTAAGCTAAATTCCGTGCTTCTCGGAACATTTCCTTGTAAATATATATTCTTCGGCAATTATAATTAGAACTGACACTTCTTGAAAAGCTCTAAAGTGGGTTGTTGTTGTTCTTTCCTTCCCTCTATACATTGCTTAACTTTTATTGCGAAGCGAAAAACCAGAAATTACTAGCTTTAGACTGAAAATCGTACTTTTTTTTACATTGGCTAAAACGTTTAACTTTTTTTATGCACCCAATGCAGGTGTCTTAAACCACTGACACTACAATACTCCAGGTAGCAACAGAGCAGTACTTGCAGTACTTACTTACTTACTTACTTACTTACTTACTCACTTACTTACTTACTTACTTACTTACTTACTTACTTACTTACCATACTTACAATACGGGTTACTATCATTAGCACTCTAGTACTCTACCTACAACACAATTTTACACTTCCTACAATATAATCAATCAGTAGACAGTGCAGTTCTTACTGACTACAAAATTTTCTATTTAAGCAAAAAAAGCGATAGACCACTCTTTCTATGGGTTTACTGGCGCAATAAACCACGCGGGGTGTTGGGAGAACACGAGAAAAGCTTGTAAATCACGAGCCGTTAGGCGAGGATTTCCAAGTGTTCTCCCAACATCCCAAGTGGTTTCAGTATTGCGCCGGTAAAGCCATAGAAAGAGTGGTCTATCGCTTTTATGAAATAACTATATAAAACGTCTGTCAATGAGAGGAAAATTTATTGTAATTTGCTGATCAAGTTGCTTATTCTCATCAAATTCATGAGATGACCAATCATAGCAACGGAAAGAATGAAAGCACAGACTCCGCGCCGGACATGAAATCCGTCGAGGAAAGCGACGAAAACATTTCACGCTAAGAACGTTTTAAGAAAGGAAAGGAAAAGGTTATCGGTTAAAGGGAAAAAGTGTATTAATTAACGTAAACGTATTCTGACGGGGAAATGTAGGGATTCGTAGGTGGAATCGGTCATCACGAAAGTAAAAGGCTGTACGAAAAGTGTGCAAGCAGTCCAAACTTCATGTGCTTGGCGAAGTGATTCAACGCAGTGTTAAACGATAACTTTCCAAAGTTTTGCGAAGGAATTAAGGTTAGTAATAGAAAAGCTGCTTCCGAAATTTATTCAGAATTTATGTACATATGCTGAAGGCTATGAAGTCCGTGTTTCTCTGTATCTTGCTAGATGCCTAAAAGCTAAGCTTATGCCGGGAAATTAAATTCATTTATCGTGTTATGCATGGATGCATTGGGTTTAAACTCAAAATGTCTGATAGAAAGAAATCTTTTTCCTGCTTTTTAGACAACCCAAATTGATCAGTCAAGTCCAGCTGGCTCTCTTTTCCACAGTCAGTGGAAAGCACCGAAAAAAGTGGGTAAAACTTCCTTAATTTAAATCTCAAGCGTAAGCGGAATCGGCGTAATTTTTTTGCCAAGTTCTGGTCCGTTTTTCTCCTTGCAAATTTCCTTGTATATGTTGAATGAAAAGATATTCGTGTTATTGATATATCAGCCAGTGAAAGGCAAAACTGTTTATCACATTTGTTATCGCTAGAGTTCCGAGTTGTCTAGTTGCCGCGTAGAGCTGCCATAGATCGGAAGCCGTGGTTTACCGGTACAATTGCCGGTTTTCACGTGACGTCATCAATTTCCAAAATAAGAAATTACCAATCCTCGTGAAGTTTTAGTTTCATCAGATGTAAGACCCTCTAATACCTTGACGTTTTGCAACGTTTAAGTCCGACAGGGTTCCTCATTATGTAATGGAGCACGTCGGAATTTCCAAATTTATGCGTTGCGTGACATTAAAATGCGGCTAGATAAGGCTGTCGAGTAAGTCAAAAGATGAGTTATTGCTCAAGTTTTTAACTATTTAGTTTTCAACTAAACAGTTCTTGCTCTAGACAAAGTATTAATTTCAATGTATTGGAGCTCTAGAGTAATAACGTTTCGTTTCAACGGTAAAACTCAATGACAGATGTTTCTGTTACTTTACGGCCGCCATGTTTGTGTCCCTCCGAGGGGCACAAACATGGCGACACCATACAAAGGTCTATAAATTTTAGTGAAACACTTTTCCGAATAACGCGCGGATGGAAAACCGTACAGACTTAAAACTTAGCGAGGTTATTTATATATCAATCATCTTTCATATCTCAGCTTCTTGACTTATTTTATTGAATGGTTACGATTTTTATTTTTGATGGCGTGACACTGCAAACCAGCCATAGAACATACGTTTGGCAACTCTATTGACCAATCAGAGCGTGCGTAGTATCTCACTTATCTTATAAATAGAAATAAATCATAGGGCGTATTATGTCGCTTTTAGGGGTTAAGAACATGTTAATAACAGAAAAGCGTTTATAGTATTGCTTTAATAAAACATCTATATATAAAAATGACTTTGTTAAACCCTGACAGTCATGGCTGACACGCTTGACTAACTAAACTTAGTAAGACTTAAAACCTCGTATACTACTTCCAACCACATTGCTTAATGTTTCTCTACGACTCTACGCTGAGCTTGCAAAAAATCAAGCACTATCTGGTTTCAAGCAACGTCTCGCTAAGACTAGACACCCTACGTAAGCAATGTTTCACTAACACTAGTTACTACTCGTTCATACAAGGCCAAAGTGGTATTTACATTTTGGTATCCAGGAGGGAACGCTTTGTAAAGGTCGCTTTGCTCCTAGTGTTGGTACCCACAGAAGATCTTTGTTGTCTGAGATTTCCCCCACGGCAGCATCGGATCATTTTGGTGAAGGCTGCTTTCATCTTTCCGTTCAGACCAATGTACAACCATGGATTTATGGCGCTGTTAGCCTGACTGAGCCAGTAGCAGAAGTAAATGAGGGAAGGCGGCCATAATGCTCTCCTTTTTACAGATTTGTCCATCTGATACACATGCACTGGAAGCCAACAGACTGCGAACACCACCACAACAATGATGAGCATTCGGATGACTTTTTTCTTGGGGATTTCCTGTTGTCGTTGGTGTACAGGTACTTCATCATCCGCAGGCATTTCGTGGAGCCACAGTTTTCCAGCAACTATGATGTAGAGGCTGGAGATGACGGCGAGAGGCAGGAGGTAGTCGATAACAAGGATGAAACTCCAAAAGGCCAGATGCGATAGAACAGTATCATTAAGGAAGCAGACACCATTCACGGGTTTGTAGGAAACTGGTACGATTGACATCAAGACCATGGATGAGATCCAAAGAACTGGCGTGATGATCTTAGGCTTCCTGAACCAAATGCTACTTCGGAAAGGATGCACAACAGCAAAGTATCGATCAAATGCCATCACAGCGAGACAGAAAATGGAGGCGGTAGTCGACACGAACGCAGAGTAATAGAAAAACTCGCAGGGTATCTGAATATGGTGGAAATAAAAAATAGCTATGCTGATAGGCATCTGAAACACTGCAACCAGCAAATCAGCCACCGCCATGTTAACAAACATAAAACTTGTCAGATTTCTTGTTCCAGGTTTCTTCCACACGATGTAGATCAGCAGTGTGTTGCCAGCCAAAGCTACGATCATTGTTATGGCGTAAACTATGGAGAAGCTCACTTCAGTGATTCCTGTCATATTCTAAAAATAAAAGAGAACAGACCTTTGCTTTGAGGTTGCATGAAACGCTTTAAACTTTGACATCTCGTCAAGAAAGTTTGCAATTACGGGCGATAAGCATTAGACTATTATTTTTATGACTTTTTTTCCCTTTATATATCTTCTGGAGAGTTTTCTCTCTAAAGATTTTCGGTATACCGCAAATGACCATAATTAGTTCACGCCGCTTTACGGTCGGATGTTTCATGCTAACCCCAGTAGTATTAAGAATTGTACATTACGAAGGTACATTCATTAAAATTAAAAAAAAGTTTAGGTTTTCCGAATAGAGCGCCCTATTTCCCAAAGTACAGAGGTTCACTAATCAAGTTCGTTTCCCTTCGGATTTGAGCGGGAGGACGCGATCAACATCGCTATGTCTTATTGACACCTTTCTCCAAAAAACCGGGAAATTTTGATTACTTGTCTGGTTTGCTGCTGACACGCAGTTACACTTTGATTTTGATAAAGCACGCATTCTCTTCCTAAAATAGTCATCTTTTGAAAGAAGCAAAAATAAAAATTTCCCGACAAAGTTTTTTCACCTGATTATCGGGCAACATTTTCTAAATTTTAGCGAAAAACGTTGAAAATGCGCCGGAAACGAACTCAAATTGTACGCTTCACTAACTGAAATTTTCGTTTCCAGATACAAAGGAAAATATACTTTGAGGCGTTCTTCCGGTTTAATAAGATAATTACTCAAAACGTGTGAAAATAATGACGCGTTGATTTACCAAGTGAAGGCTCACTTTACTTAAAAAACAGAGCTCATATCAATTACAAAGGAGTCTTATATGTTGCCTCTGGCGTGAAATACCCTTATGCAAGATCTGAAATCCACCGCTCGTGCGCCCAGGTTAGTAAGAAAATAATTTTCGCTTCTGTATCTTCTTTTCGACTTTCAAAACGCCTTAGTTTGGAGATGCCGTAGATAACGAAAGAGCCCACCCGTAACTTAATCAACGTAAAGAAAACCCACGCGATACCGATTAAGTTGAAATGTTTAATACTGTTATCGCTTCGAATAGCAAAAGCGCCAAGGAAGAAATGCTTAGAAAATGTCAAACGTCTTCCTCGTCCAAGTGGAAGCAACTTCTCCTGTTCGAAGCAGAAACCTTTGTCGCTAGCAGCTAACCTAGCCTAATCTGATCGAATGTTTTTTGAAATCTTTTCCCCGGACTTTTTCCTCTGTGGTGCTTTCCTCGAACTTGCAAATGAACACGAACTTTTGCGTTTCTTCGACGACATATTTTTAAATTTTTAAACCAACAATTTAGAAACGGAGAACACCCAGTCCGGTAGTCGTTGACACGCGGCAATTCGTCACGCAGCTTTTAATGCAAGGTTACATGTTCTTCTCGTGACAACCCGTTGACAGCTACAATTAGAGATAATTAATGCAAAAAAAACGTTTTTGGTTTGTAACTTTACTTATTATATGGAGAAGAGTGTTTCACTGGGAACTAAACCACTCGTAGATTCCATACGCCACTTCATCCGGGACCCGAGTGGCGTATTTTCCGTATGTCACCTTTGGGAGTGTCGTATCGTTCAATGAAGTCACGATTCCCGCCTTTTGCTTTTGTTGAATTGGTTTCTCCATATAATAAAAAGAACATTACACGTTGGCTCGAAGATATGAATTTTATGTTCTCGTGGCAAGAACACAAAATTCATATCTTCTCGCCACCGTGTAATATCCTCTATATATATAGAATCAATCTTTTTGCATACAATTGTTTTTTAAATGACAGATCGTAATAAGTTATAATTGAAAAAGCCAAAAACAATTTCCTTTGAAAAACTGTCAATTTTGGGGTATACTGATACCTTAATGTCTGCTAAAAGATAATTCCAGAAATACGATTTCAAACGATACTTGCACAGCAAAAATTGTTCCCGACATTTTGACATACACATTTGTAGCTTTTTAAAAAAATCGCTCTGCTCTACATTGTCCACCAAAATTGCAGCTGTTGACGTCAAGTTTTGGCAGAATTGTTGTCGAACACAAACACAAATACTGCGATCTGATTGGCTGAGAAATCATGCACTATAAGCTATTTTATAATAACTGCAAAAATTCTGGCGCATTCATTGGTTAATTTTCATTGCTAATAAGCGCAGTGACCCACGAATTTCTGGCGTTGTGACTTAATTCATTTTGGCCCTTCTGCCTTTTTGTTATTGTTAAAAAAAAAAACAAACAAACAAATTAACGTCAGTTTTTCACTTGTCTGTCCTGGCAAAGCAGTCTGCGGATCCACTTTACCGTTACCTCTTTCTCACATTTTACATTTGGCTTTCACGTCTTTAATCTAAAGAAGTTGAAAATGATTCAATATGATTTTTGAACTGGCGCGCAGAAGAAAATTCAGTGATGAACAATAAAGAAAAAAGAGTGTTTATGTCTCGGAACCATCATTCTTATAGTCGCCTCTTGGAGATTTGATGTTCTTAAAACTATCATATTTGCCCTTGAAGCTTCTTCTCTCAGTGTTTTATGAACATTAAATTTCAGCGGGGCAACTATCAGTCGATTGTTCCTCTAACACTCTATTGTTTAAATATGGATGCTTATGGGTAACTATCAGACGATAGTCCAAGCTTAGCGAAGTGGCTCACAAATCGCAGCATTCTCCTACGGATTTGTGGATGGAGATGAAAGGAATTCAACATTACATGCTGATCTCAGTCAGAATATTGCCCGAAGAAGAAGTTTTCGGCTAGAAACTACGGTAAATTTTAAGATAGGAAAATAAAGCCAGGTTTTAATTTCTTGTTTTCCTTTTCTTTTTTTGCACTCTAAATAAACAATGGAGAGTTTCTTGGACAGAATCTATAGGCTGATAGTTGCCCGCGGAAATTTTATGTTTTAAAACATGGATATCAGCTTGAGGCAGGAGCCATAATTGGGGACGGAGACCGTAAGCGCGCGCCATTTCTAGTATTGGGGCTGTCCCCATGATATGGGACAATTTTTCTATTTTTAGACCAAATTGAGCCATCGCCTGCGGCAGACGCGCGTACATGCTGCGAGGATTTTTGCAGATGTCGCGCGGGGGACATGGCGTCCTAAATTCCCGAAATTTTTCATCTTTTTGGCCCACAACTCAACGCGTTTACGTCTGTTGGAATTTGGCTTAAATATTTTAGTCGTAAACTGCTCCAGTTGGAGTGAAGTAAGACAGTGTCGAATTTAGGTATGTTCCGCTGTAAGCTTATATATATCGCTGACCAAGTTGTGTTCCGATGCTACTTTTACATGAGCTGTGCATTACTCCACTGTAAATTTCACATATGTTGAAGATTAACAGCTTTTCCATGACACAGCAAAACACTACCTGGATATATTTAGATATAGCAGAGTTTCAGGACTTCATAACTTCCTAGCTCCTCTTACCACACGCTTGCGAGGAATTTGCCAGTCTATCGTGACCGAAAAGTAAAACAAAACAATTGCTAGTTTGAGTTTCGCCTGAATTGTAAGCAACGCTTGATGTTTCATCAAGTCCCAATAATTTTACGTACGTAGATACTGCTCAGTTTTATTTGTGTAAAAATCCAGTAAATTGTCTTTTGTCGATGAATGAGAGCGCCCGCCGATGCGTGTTTTGTACAGTCAGTAAACATAACAAATTGTACTTCCGCCGCACTTTCGTGTGAAAACGTATATCGAACTCAAACAATAACTCCATAGTTTTTAAACATGTTTAAGATTGATAAATGTTTGAGAACATAAAGCTAAGCTGAAAATATGTGACTAAAGCAGAAATAATCAGCAAAGTTACGATAACGCTTTTTTTAATCAACTTCGAATAACGATTTCGATTTTGTTGATCGAGTATCAAAACTCCTTGTCTATTTTCATTTTCGCAGTGTAAAATTTCACTCTGTTGAAGAAACACACATGATGTTAGTGGCCTTTTTGCGTTCGTGAAATTTGTTGCAGCATCTCAGCACAAAAGATAACGAAACAAAGATTTGTTGACAATTGAAAACACCGACCCGGACTTGAAAGTGCACGAGCTGCACTATGCAAATGAACTACTTGTATGCGTCAGACTTTCCGTTCAAAAACTTTTGCAAACTCGCCAAACAAGCAGAAACAATAAGAAACCATGAAAAACAGGTTTTGGTTATGATTAAGCATTGTCTGAGAAACTCACAAATTAACTCGATACCAGAGTAGAGAGTTTTCTTGCTATATTCTTAAGTCAAAACAAACGCAAAAACATACGCGTAAGCTTACAACTAGCGCGAGCAGATTCTATTATTCATTCCCAGCGCGAGATTGAAGTCTTGTTTTCGACCCTGAAAAACCCACCTTTTCCGTTAGCTCAGAGCATAAAACTACATATAAGAGCTCTGGTTCTTATTCCCTGCCTTATTCCCCGCCTTATTCCCTGCCTTATTGCCTGCCATCGCTGTGAAAAATCTGCAAGAGAATCTCGAAACTCTCACCATTTGAACACGCAACGTGACAACATCTACGCGAGAGGCCCCGACATGTGCGTGGATCCGCGCGGATATATGACGTCAGGATGGCTTAATTTGTTCTAAAAATAGAAAAATTGTCCCATATCATAGGTGCGCCCGGATCCCAAGACTTACGGTCTCCGTCCCCGATTATGGCTCCTGCTTGAGAACAAAGTTCCATGCCTTATGTATGTAGTTTTTTGGACAAAACATTTCCAAGGGCAACTATCACTCCGAGGGATAAACGCACCATTGTCTTCATTGTTCACAGCTAAATATTCCTGTCGAGGCGCGTGGCTAAGAACTGAGATTAGGGCCCAGTCAACACTACGCTACGGATGTTTCACTTTGAAAACGGATTAAGTGTTTTCCGACAACATACACTACGTACGCCGGAGGAAATTAAAAATGCAACGATCAGCTGTCATTTTGAATTTGCTTTTGAAGAAAATGAGGACAGGGAAATGATTATCGTGACGTCATCGTTTTTGAAAAGCTCCGTTTGCAAAGTGTTTTCCGTCCACAGTAAACCGCAAAGATGGCGTCTTCAAATTCCTCCAGGTTCGAAGAGCGTTTTCGAAAAGCTGCTTTTTCGACGGATTGGTTTGGATGTTAGGCCTAACCGTAGAAATAAAGCGGCGTTTTCAAAATTTTCTGGCGTACTTTGAACGGGGCCTAAAACTGCACGATTTAATTTATTTAAATTCCCGACCGCTATTCTTGTTTTGTAATAACAGAACGCCAATAAAGTTCGCACTTGTAAATAATAAAGCCACATCTAAAACATACGTCACCTCGCATTCATCATCTTGGGTTTTAAATCTTCGTAAAAGTCAAAAAGTCGCGTTTACCAAAAAAGTGAAAAAGAAGCGCAGCGAAACGAAAGCTAAAATAAACTTAACCTTCAAAACTCTCAAGAATTCGAAACTTCAAAATTATATACTGAACATCAAATTCCCTAACAAACCCCTGTTTCACGAAACCTGAATATTAGCAAATGTTGGTGTTCCTCTAACATAGATATATATATATTTTGCCCTCTCTCCTCCAGAGATAGAAACTGCGCCACATTGGTATTTAAAACGCACTTTTGCATTTAACGCGTTGCCCCCATCTGCATGATCTTATTTATTGTTTGGTAATAGCTTATGAGTCGCTTATAGCTGGCAATTAATAACTATGCACCCCAAGGTTCTGACATGTCACCGAAAACGAAACCGCTCGCAGCATGTGTTAGGTTAGTTGGTCCTTAAAAAAATTAACATAGAGACGTCATCGGAAGTCAAATCTTGGGGCTTCTTATAATACGCTCTTTTATCTTTATTATTATTATTTTTTTTTTTATAAAAACATTGTTTTTCCGGCCGAGGCTGAATATTCTTATTTTTTGCTGATTTTAGGCTGGAAATATTCTTGTGAATATTCTTAGATTATACAGTATGACATTTCTGTTTTCGAATATATTTGGTGTCTGGAACTGAGGTATTAAATAAATTTTGGAGCCAGCCTGCAGGCATTATAGCCTGATATTACGCACATAACTTCTTGCAGAAATGCACGGTTAATAGCATCGAAAATTCGGCTAGTGCTGTTTTAGTTGCTTTTTGGCTAGTTTTGCCGTTTATAGAAAGGAAGATGTTACATGGTTTCGTTAAAAAAACATAAAATCGATTACAAATTTACAAGTTTACAAATTTTTAACGCGCAAAAGTGATATTCTTTTCACAATCTCAGCCTCGACTTTATTCTTAAAATATCCTTAGCATTTCGCAAATTTCATCCCCGATATTCTTATAAAATATATTCTTATATCTATAAAAAGGAAAGAGTGTATAGACTGATTACGGTGGCTAAAGTAATTTGAAATTGTTTTCTCAATGCTTTGACATGCTTATAATTAATTTAATATTGACAGTGCATTATGAAGGAGAATAAGCCTCAAAGCCTCAAGCTCTTTGTTGATGTTTAACTCCGACAATGCCCGAATTTTTTAAAAAAATTCTAATCACCTATATTCAAAATGGAATGAGGGCTTGAATTTCCAGTTACAGCATTCAAATTTACAACCTTATTAGCCCGCGAACAGGTTCCCGGTGAGCCCCCGATAGCTTCGCTCATTCTTCTGTTTCGCGCTGGCCGAATGTTTTTTTCCGTCCTCGCCTGGAGCCTGTTCGCAGGCTACAACCTTATTACGATTAACACTGCATGCTAACCAACTCCCTTAATGATAACAGAAGAGGCACCAACCTTAGTAGAAGCGAAAACCCAATGTTTTTAGTATTCAGAGTAAAAGCGACCAGAGGGAATGAAAACAGCGGGCGTATTAACTGAAGGTAATTCCGCTTTATCTCATTGCATTAATCAGAAGTGCTTTAGACCTCTAATAACAGTGAGATCTTATCACGTGTACGTCGTGTTATGTACTTGATTGGATTTCCTCTTGAATTCAATAGTTTGAGCGAAAAAAAGCTCCCAGCAATGTTCGATGGAAGACAAAACAGATAACACCTGACGCATATATTATGTACTTATTGACTGAGTGGGAGGGCCGGACGGACCCACGATGAATTCTTTGATGCTCTCCACTGCAAGAAGTTTCGCCTCAAGACTGTTTGCTTATTTCAAAGGTCAATTATCGGAAAGTTCATCAAGAAAATTTGTTTTCTTGAACGCCTACAGGTTTGCTTGTTGTTAGCTTCTGAGAAAGTTGTGAACTTCTTCGTTTGTGAGGAGTGTCGACTTTCTTTCAAAGCTTTCGGAGTAGTTCTGCATCGGACAGTTCGCCTGGATAGTAGAATTCACGCTCAGAATGTTAACTTTCATCACTCATTTTGAAGAGAACAAACTTTTCCAGCGAAAAAAAATGTTTTTGTCATTAACTCCCATCGATTTTGCTGTACGCGTTTCTAGTAGGGCCGTACGCATTTCTAGTAGGGCCGTACAGGTTTTTCCGGCCCTATCATTTCGACGCGTACGGCCCTCATACGGAACCCTTTTCCTTATGGTTTTCCAAGGAAATTGCGCACGGGGCCGTACGGGTCACACGATAAATATTTTTTGTCATTATTCGCTCACGATTAAAAGGTTTCTTGTTTTTTTGTTTTTGTTTTTTTTTTTGACAGAGCAAAGAAGATTTCCTTTTTGCTCTAACGAGCACTTTCTTCGAAACACCTTTTCGGAAAAAAAAAAGAAAGAAAAAAAAAAATGTGCTATTAACGAAAACGACGTTTCGATCCCTCTGAGATCATTTTTAAATTTAAAAAGTAATTAAAGTTAATTAGTTTGTACGTTTTGCAATATTTAGTGCATATTTACATATTTTTTATCGCTTTTAAAATTCTCACGTCTTAATTTTACTCCTATATGCAAATAAAAAAAAAAAAAATGAAATACTTTTTTATTCGGTAGAATAAAAAATTGTCAGATCAGAGTAGCGAAAACGACGAACACCATCATGTTTATGTAGAATCTAGGCTTCCGGTTTCTTGACTGATAATCAACTACCTGCCCGGGAACCAGCTACGAAATTTACATCTAACGGCCTACGAATGTTTTGTTCAGAAATTGTACTTCCTCTATGAATGGTTCGATAAACCAGAAAAGCTTGATTACTCAGGTCTACCAGATCACACTAACATCCACAGTGGCCTTGCACACGGCGACTGCGCTCGCAGTATTGAGCGGTAGTCAAAACCGAACTGTTCTACCGAAACGACACGATTATTATTTTTTTCTTCGCAGCGAACAAAAATTAAGACAATGTTAAAGTTTTTTTGACTCCTTTTAATACTTAACTCGAGAATTCTGGGTTAAATTTGACGAAGAACAACATTATTTTGTTCAAAATTAATGACACAACTATGTTCCTACCTGAGAGGCGCGGTGGCCTCATGGTTAGTGCGCTCATTCCCGGCGCGAGCGGTCCGGGTTGGAGCCCTGGCTGGGGACACTGTGTTGTGTTCTTGGGCAACTCTCACAGTGCCTTTCTCCACCCAGGAGTATAAATGGGTACCGACAAATTGTTGGGGAAACCTAACAAATTGCGGGGGAGTGACCTGCGATGGACTAGCATCCCGTCAAGGGGGAATAAAAATACTCCTAGCCGACATAAGCTCCGGCAGCTATAAGCCATTCGGCTGCCAGGCTTCACTTTTTTTTTTAATGTTCTTACCTGGCGACACTCGGCAAACTATGAGTGAGAGACAGGACGCGGGCGACACATTTTTGGCGCCAAATTAAATGAAGAAAGAAACTGTTCCATATTTGTCACTCTTCATAACCTCATGTGCTTTTTGAAATTGTAAATCCTTTTTCTCGAGAATATTTAGTACCGTCTCCGGTAAGAAAATTTTTTTCGACATGCCATGCCTTTCCCTTTAACATACATTGACATCAGGGTAGTACAGTTTTTCCCGCGTTCTGAATCCTAATTGGACAGTTCATAATTTTAGGCGCACCAGCTGTATGCAAGGGGAGATCTTGTAAAACAAATGTTCAAGAAGCGAGGCATGCCGATCTTTACAGACTGGCAGCGCTATAACAACAATCTCGATGTAGCCCCTGGTCTGGACGCACTAGAGAAGGTGAGAGGTGAACGGAATCAGCATTCCTAGAGTGAACTTTCATTTTCTACTCCGAGGATCAGTAGAAGAGGGTGTGGAGCTTCACATTCCCTTTAAAGAAGCCTATGAAATGCTGAAGGGAGCTGTTGTTGGAGAATAAAGCGTCGTGTTCACGGGACGAGGGGCTCTAATCAAGGCTGTCCATCGAATGGTCGACTATCAACCGATCAAGATCTTTTCTTGGTTTGTGGAGCAGGTAGCGGATGTTGAACGTGGGGATGTAATCAAGGCTGCCCATTGAACGATCGACTATATATCGACCAAGATCTTTTCCTGGTTTGTGGCGCAGCTAGCGGATGATGATGAACGAGGGACTGTAGTCAAGGCTGCCTATCGAACGATCGACTATCGACCGACATTGTTTGTGGAGAGGTAACGGAGGCTCGTCGTACAGGAGACGCACAAAACAACAAGGCGCTGTTAGCAGAGGTGTTCAAAAGTCTGGGAATCAGTCTCGCAATCTGTTTCCCTGATTTAAATATGATAGAGATCACAACTACGACGACATAGTATTGACCAATCAGAACACATGTCGGGAATAACAATCCCGCCCCTTCTCTCCAGCTGTTTACGAGAAAGGAACACGCACTTGCGGCGCTCGCACGATACCACTGACCAGATATATTGTGGAAGATAAGTGATTCATCATATTGTATTTTTAGGTTGCCGTATACCTGTAGATTTGTCTCGCGTCCAAATCATGTAGTGCGTCCGGTTTAAACCGTAGATATCTAAACTCCATATCAAATTAAAACATGTAAAGCTTATAGAGCTGGCTATCAAGCTATACCAAGAATTTTGAAATAAAATGAATTGTCGAATCTTCCACGACCTTTAAATGCTTGCATCCGGACCTTCCTTTGGGTCCCATTTGAAAGCTAGAAGTCAAAGGGAATTTGTCCTTTTGCCCTCAAATTTGGACAGTAGCTAGTTTGACACATTCCGGAGGTCGGCAGGAGGCTTTTTTTTTTTTTTTAAATTAAAAAATCATAACTCCGTCAAACGTTGACAGGATATATATGTAATTCTTAAACCTTTAAAACATAGAAGAAAGGTGAAACTTTTGCATGTAAAAAATTCAGCTTGTTGGCAGCGTCCGACATTGATAGCTAAATTTAAGAGTCACCCAAGGCAAATAAGCCTGTTTTGAGGTCGCCTCAAAAACCAACTCGCAAAAAATGAAAAAAAAAAAAAAAAAAAAAAACAATAATAATAATAGTAATAATAACAATAAATAAATAAATAAATAAAAATAAATAAAATTAATCCAATCAATGTGATATTTTTACATTAAATATAACGGTTGACTTAAACTGAAAAAATGAGGCCAATCGGTGAAGGTCTGAAATTTTCCTTATCCGTTCTTACGCGGACAGCCTCTTACATTCTCGCCGATATGCAATCAAAAAATCTTTTGAGGAAGCTCTGATGCAATACCATGCTAATGCTAATCCAGACACTGATTACCTTTTACACAACAAAAACAGCATAAGTACCTCAAGACAAATAGTAAAACCTGCAAAAAAATATATATTTACTCATTATGTTGATGTGTTTATTTTACAATTTTCATATTTCATAACTGCGGCCTCCTTATTCTGAATCGGCTGCCTCATATTTTCAATGACTCCCATTTTGTTACGCATGCACTTTTCTAAAACTGCCTTTCACCATTCCGGCGTAAAGTTTACATGCATGTTAATGACGAGACAGCAACAGAAAGCATAATGATTTAGCTATTGACTGGTTGTCTGCCAAATAACAGCTACTTTGCTTTCCTTTAATTTTCACTATCACGAGAAGCTAACCCCTTGGTCGAAATTTAAATTTGCTTTGTTTCTGTTGTAGACCATGGTGAGGCTAGTTAGAGCTTTTGTCAAGACTTAGAGAAAAGAAATTAATATGGGTATTCAATATTGATTACCTTTTAATAGCGGAGCTCCGGCGGAGCCCCATACCCATATAAGGAAGAAAAGGAAACCCATGAATTGATTTTCTCATGGTTATCATGGCTAGCGGTATTACTCGTGGGCGCGTACGCACGACGGCGGCGGCGGCGGCGGCGACGACGACGACGACGACCAAAATGCATCGGGAACGAAAGAATATCGAGATCGAAATGTATTGTGGGCCAAAATATAATCAGATAGTGGGAGCCTGGTCTCTAACACTTGAAACGCCTGGTTGATTTCAGCTTTAAAACGCAGTTAGCGACCACCAGCCCACGTTTTCTCGAAATATTTCTGAAAGGAAACACAAATTATCCCTCGAACGTCTCAGTCAGAGAAATTTTTGCTCATCAGATCGGTTGTGCACCACGGTATTTATTATCTTGCAATTCATTGACCTATTTGTTACTAGTAAACGAACCTTAGCTTGTGTTGTGTATGTAGAAATTATATGTAGTTTCTTTAATTTGATTAACAATAATCATAACGGCTTGTCGTGTATTTAATGCAGTAATACAGAATTTCATACCGTAATCCCATTATAATTCCACACACATACCAACATTGAAAGCCTGAAAATATATAATATAATATATAATAATATTTATCTGTTTTTTTTGTTTCTGCATGTAATGTTTGTTTCAGATTTGTTGCTTAAAAGCAGTAAAAACTCTAGAACAATATGAAATAACTATATGACAATATTGAAATGACAGTAGATGTCAGACATGTACTCAGAGTCCAATTTTCCTTAGAATGTTACTCGAGCCATGTATGGCAAAAAAATATTAAATTAATAGTAAACTTGTTGCAAAATCAATATAGTTCGCACTGTGCCGTTCAGTACTTACATGTACATGTACATACATATATCTGTGGTGGGGATCAAGTTGATAAAAATCCTACAGAAATGAGCTGATTGATCAAATATTTATGCAAAGCACGATGCCCAGTATTGTGATAGCTCACTGAAATTAAATGTGTGAAACGCAAGACTAGTTTCACCTCATGCCAATAATGATTTCACATGCTTATCCCTGTTCTATTTTACAGAACATCAAAAACATGGTCTAATATTATTATTAATACAAGCTGCTGGAATAGTCTTGAATGACTGCTCTGTCCTTGTTTTGCTAATAACAAAATGATTTCAGTTGAAAGAGACCTGGCATGTTCCATATGGGTCGTCCAGAAACAGTTAGAATCAGCTTTTAAAATTTCACTAGTCTGACCTGTAATGATTTCATATATTTTCTAGTGTGAAAATGTTTCCTGCACTAAATGCTCTAAATAATGACATCATCTTCTCTACTTAGCACAGCATCAAACAAACAATTTTGCCAAGGGACCTGTAGATCCAGGTTTTCATTATCCCTGGTGATCTTTTTCATTTTGATCAAAGTAAATTATGATGATGTTCTTCACAATGAGGAAGCTAAAGACCTGTGGATAACATAAGCCAATATCATAAGCCAATATGGCAGTAGCCTGCTAGAAGGCTAGTGTCAGGTTGCACAGTTATCTCTAGCTGTTCAAATTGTCATGAAAACATGTACAGCCTGCTACTGATCATATCACAAGGGCCATTTTAGAGATGAAAACTTAGGTCAAAAGGTTTCTAAAAGCACTCTTCTATCTTTGTACTACACTAACCACATGTCCTGCATTTTTCATGGGGCAGTGCATTCGGTTCATGTTAGAAGGAGTATTCCTTTCCAACATTGTTGTCTTTCTGTTGTTAAAGGATTTTGTGTTTGCAAACATGTGTTGTAAATATCAGAATAGTACTGGAAATGGGTCATGAAATAGGGTTTTACACATAATGCTCAAATTTGTTGTCATTATGCAAATGCTTGATGATCAAAAAATCTCACTATATATTATGCTCAAAAGACATCGGCCAGTTTTTGTCACTGTTATTCCCGCGTAATGCTAGATTCTTTTGCCTCGCTATTATGCTCAAAATAATGCCAGCACAATGTGTAAAACCATATAATGACCACTAATGGGGGTGAGGGAAAGATGGAGTGGTCATCAGTGGAAGTTGTGGCACTTCCACAATAAACAAACTAAAAATTTGTTTCACACTGACAAGAATATGGCTTCGTCTCTGCTCATGGGCGACACAAAATATAACCAGTATTGGGTCAGGTGTTGCAAGAAGATCGATTCTTTGATCACTGGACCCGTTAACCATCAGAAAAGAGGGCTGTGCAAGGCTACCACAGCTGCGTTCACCAGAGTAATAACACCACATGTATCAGTGCAACTTTGCAGGGAATAGTTACGGCATCGCCAGTCACATTCATGACCCTGCCAATTAGTCGCACTGGGAGAGTGGGCAAGCACCAAATGACTCTTTTTGTGCGTTCCAACTTGTGGAATGTACCGTGCAAAATCATTGACGACATCAATGATGTCTGGGGGAGGTTGCCAAGCCAGCATCTTACAGTATATGATCTTCATGAAAGGTCGCAGCTCAACATCTACCAGTACCCAATGATTACCACCATTTTGAGGGTTGCCAATGAAAGTTTTGCCATTCCTTTGTCCCACATTCAGAGTGAAAACCAGCCTTTTTAATGGTCCAGGGTTAAGTAACTTAGCTTTCCTCATCATCTCATTGTAGATATTAACAACGACATTGGGCATAGTAGCATGGTATCGTTTTGCATGTCATTAAGCTGTTTTAAAACCCATGTGACGTGATCAGTATAGACCCAGCCTTGCATTCCCGATGCAGCAAGACAGGCAAGCTCATCTGCAGTCAATCCTGTTAATTAGTAACAACATGATATACTTTTCATCAGGCTTTATTAAATATTTTCTAAGGGAGTGGGGTAATAGACCTAAAAAAGTGGAGTTGGAGTAGGCTGCTAGCGGACAAAGATGTATATAAGATTATAAAGTTCTAAGCGTCACTGGTTTCTAATTCAACAAAACTGTGATACTGTATTGGAGATGGCATCCCCCCAACCCCCCCCCCCCCCCCAACCCCCTTTCCACCCTTCGACACCATGTCTAAAACCCTAATCGCATTTTTTCAGCTACAAAATAAGCATATCCCATTTTCTATTTTACATCATTTTACTTTTTCGGGCCCGTGCACGCATTTTCGTTTTGTTTATCTTCAAAATTACATAAACTTTATTGCATATTTTAGCCGGTTCCAGTACTAGTTCAGGATATACCTGGAAAAATAAGCCTACACATCACGACATCACTCCACATGAAGTCATTTCTTAATTTTTCTTTTAAAAAAACTTACCATAACTTGGTAGCATATCGTCAGTAGGATTGTCCCAGATCATGGCTTTGAATTTGTCGATCGATTTCTCGCCGAGTTTTGGGCTGGCGAAAAGCTTTCGAAAACCACCTCATCTCAGTATTGTAAGCACTGGGTTTGTCTTAGCTGTCGACGGCTCAACTTTGCAAGGATCATTCTATACATAAATATCGAACAATGCTTGGAGCAATTCAAGTGAAAAATTTTATTCAGGATTTACCTTACCCGCTAAAAATGATAAAATTAACCAGGCCTACTAATGTTAGAGACCAGGTTCCCGCTGTCTTGTTATATTTTGGTCCATAATACATTTCGACCTCGATATTCTTTCGTTTCCAAAGCATTTTGGGATTGGGAGACGCGCTGTCCCTAATGGCATGTGGTTGACAGAGACATGCACCCTCAGTTGGTAGCGGGTGAATGCCATTTTTCTTGGCCGGTTTTTTTAAGAAAAACGATAGCGGAGGTTGATTTAATATTTTTAAGACAGGGTTGCGCTGAAGCAAAAGACAGAAAGCAAGAATTAACAGGCAAAGAAGTAGCGAAGAAGATCGCGAAAAAGACTAAGCGGGCCAGCGCTGGGGAAGGAGGCGAAACAGTACTGAACAATGCCGTGAATTATAGCTAGTCAAGGGCTAGAGAAAGGACGTGAAATAATATACCGAACAATGCCGTGAACCAAAGCTAACGAGGGCTATAGAAAGGAGGCGAAAGTACCCGACAAATTTATTCAGAAGACTGCCGAACTCTCCATGGCCAAGTTCAAAATTCGCGCGAACGTGATGCTGTGCAGCCGTGCAAGAAAAGTCAGAAGTCACCTGATTTGGTCAGGTGATGAACAAGAGAAATCAAACGTACCCGAGTGTTTTAGAGAAATTGCAAAACAGTAAACGTAGCGGAAAGAAGTGGTTGATTCGTTGATCTATCGAAAATATCACTTCAGTTTAGTCTTCACAACTTTTGCTGCAAGTTTCTGCCTGGGAGATTTACACTGGCCGAACTGAATTGCCAACTTGCGGTAAGTGTCTTTTGTTGTTGCGTTTGCTATGAAAATTAAGTTTCCTCGGCGATATAAGCTTATTTTCAATTGGAATCCATTAAAAGTCTTCCTTATTTGAAGCCATGCTGTAAGAGATTTTAAAAATTGCATCATTTTAATTTCGCTCGTCTCTAAACAATAACACGTGGGTCGCTTTGGAGGTTGCTGTAAGTTGTAAACAAATTATGTTTTCTATCGATTTTCGTCGTCAATTTAAACTTATAACCTCACATCTAAAAATAAGCTTAACCAAAATCGTACTTGTAAATACGGCCGGGCGAATTTTGAAGTTTTCTCTGATTTAGTTAGCACTGCCGCTTCGTAGACTGCTAAAATTTGTTCTTCTGTTGTTGAAAACTGAACCAAGAAAGGTCTACAAACCATTTTAAGCCGAAGCGAACAGGATTTGTTAAATTTACTTTTGTTCCTATGTGAATATTTGCATATTGTGATTACAAAGTATGGAGATTTCCTCGTTTTGTTAGTTCAATTTATTCGGTTTGGCGAAATGCTTTTGTGAATTCCGAGGTTAAATTGGTTGAAGACTGGTAAAGCTACTGCCAATAAAATGACTACAAAGCTAAATTAAGCCGTCGGCAAAAATACAGACTCTCAGTAATATTAAAATTTAAGTGTGAATAATTTTTAAACTTTAACACCGCAAGCTTAAACGAATTTTCTTTATCCTCTCTTTTATTCGGTCACCGTTCATTGAAAAGGGATTTGCTGTTGATACTCGAGCTCAGATGTAGTGATATGCATCTTGTGTTTATAATGTAGATTTCCTCGTTTTATTTTGTTGTCTGTCCAATTAGTTCGGTTTGGTGAAATGCTTATATAGTCCAAAATGTCGAGTAGACGATTATGCATGGCAACCCTGTCTGCAAATAAAGCTCTGCTTTGATTTTGATTGGCTATTTAACAATTATTCCATGAAACCGCGTTGGATATGAAGTGATAAATAACCAACGAGCGCGTAGCGCGAGTTGGTTATGATCACTTCATATCCAACAAGGTCGAATGGAATAATTGTTTTAGTATATTCTTAATCGGGTTTTTGCCGCCGATTTTTATTTCAACAATTTTACAGAGCGGAAAATTTTTAAACTTGGCGCACTGTTTTCCATATAAGGTAAAACTCCGACTAATGGCTCATAGTCGGAGTTTTTGAGCCAATCAGAGAGCTAGAAATGCAATAGTCGGAGCTGAGAATATACTAATTCATGTTATTTGTGCCATTGCTTTTGGTTGGGGGTACATGGACCCTATTTTCTTAGTAAGAGGTTATTCCCCAACACGGTATTTACACTTAATATGGAAATGTTCCAAAAAAGTGAGATAGTACTAATTAACTTGGTAAATTGAACAGTGTAATAGAAGTTCTTGCCCTGACCATTTCTCAGTAATAAGAATAACTTTTACATACATATATACACAATTTAGTTGGAGAGAACGCTCTCCTATCTCCACTATCTCTCTCTTTGCTCTCTTCTTCACACTAATTTTTTATTTACTAACTTATTAAATGACTGTCACTGACTGTTTTCTTTGTTGTGCGTGCATACTTTTTTGCTGGTCGAAGAAAGTTTCAGTTTCTTCCTGGCTGTACAGTTTCCTTTCTCCTGTCCTGTACCAATTTGTTTGTGATATAACTTCGTGAATTCTCTATTCTCCTTAAATTTTATCTCATCAGGTTGATAGAATGCACTCTCAGAGTGTTCCATCATTGTCTTCAGTCGCTACAATTTTCCGGAAAAAAGCAATAGTTTTCTTAATTTCCTTTTACTTTGTGTTAGGACTTTTTAGCATGCCTGTAATTGGCCCATGGGCATTACGGGAGAATAATTTTCAAGTAAAGAATTACATTCGTTTTAGTGTTGAGTATTTTAAATTGTTATGAATTAGGCATTTCTTTCTATTTTTTATATTTTTTATTTTAGTCGCACGCAATGTTTTATGGTTTTACCGAGGTATACCATGTAAATGTAAATAATGCACTGGAATTGGCCAATCAGAGTGTGCATTATATCGGCTTTAAACACAAACCACATATTATAAATGACTCATATGTGGATGATATTTTTATTACAGAGAACTGGACAGGGCAAGAACTTCTCCTTCTTTTCTGAATTTATATATTAATTCCTCTCAGTGCAGTCAAAATGTCTCAGAAACCTTCATTTCTGATAATCTATTATTTTCCACCATACCTACAGCACAGAAGCTCACCAAATCCTAACTGATAACTAACATGTGTGTATCTCTAGCCTTTGCTGTGTGCTACATGTATATTCTGTTATCCTGCCTTAACTGCTAGGAAAAATTTTGGCAGAGCTGTTGCAACAGTTTCACTTAAATTGATTTCCAGTAAGAGCGCTACATGTAGCAGTGTTATTGAGTATGAACTTGATGGAGGATTTTAAATTTTTATTTTTTTATGATTACAGACGACAACAAAATATACATGTGTATACATCACCTGATGTTGGTGTTGGTTACAAACCGTAGTTCATAATAGTCATCCTATTACAGGTAAGGGGGAAAAGTTCAGAGAGTTTAGAACATTTCTACCCCCAGCACACCTTCTGTCTATAGGTGCAATAATTGAGAGGTTATATATATGTACGAAGAGTAATGTAAAGTTACTGTATAAACTTAGCATTAAAATCTGACATTTGAATGCCTCCTTTGCTAAAATTAGTCATGATTTAATTGTTATCACTCCCTGTGAATTCATAGAGATTCCAGAGGCAAATTATAACCTAATGTGGAAGTCCTGTCTTCAAGTGAGGGAAAATGACACAAAAGAGTTACAATGAAAGTAAAGAGAATTGTGAATGTTGATATGGTGTACATTATACATCATGTAAAGGTATTTGGTGAGTGCCAAAGGCATAACATTTCATGTATTGCTTTTTCAGGACAAATTATATAACAGTGACGTTTTAAAAGGTGTGATCAGAAAAATGATGAGTACATTGTCCAGGCAGCATCAGTTTATGGACGGCATATGCAGACAGTAAGAGGAACTGTAAGCACTACCATGTAAGTTAGTTTTATGCTTATGACTTCTTGTTCTTGAATTTTGTGTCATTTCATCACAAGAATAGGTAACGAAAGATGCAATAGTTGTTGCAATATATTTTTGAAGGAAAACTTATAAGTCTGCCTATGCTGGATAACAGCCATATGTAAACTGAATATGAAGCAAACAATATGTTAAATATGGGGCAACCCTAAAACCCAGAAACCGGAATCCGGAATCTGGAACCAACAACCGGAATCCAGAAACTGGAAACCAGAATCCGCAAATCAAAGAAAATAAGTTCTTCAAATACGCGAAAATTGTTTTGTAAAAAGTAAGCTGCCAAGTAAAAAGGACCTCAAACTTAACCTTTTTTTGGAACAAAAATTCCCCGTCTGTTGAAATTGTGCAACCGTTATTTTTAGTGAGGGCTATGATTATGAGAATCTCAGTAAAGTGCGTCTTAATTTTATTCCAAGCACCTCGAGAGTGTCTAAAATAAGCTTGCTGGTAATTGCCATTTTGTTTAATAAGTGATCTTCAATTTACCGGAAGTATAAATTTATCCTTTATGTCTAGTACATACTGAACAAGATAGAAAATGTCATAGAGAACAGGATATCCATCAGTGGCAGCCCCCTGTACATTGACGGTCACGCCCCCCAATTTCAAAGTCCAAGGGCTAACCCATCTGATCTAAATATGAAATTTGATTTTTCCAACAGATACGAGACCAGTTCCAGCTTAACACAATTTCCACACTGATACTGTGACAAATCAGCATTTCATATTCTTGGCGGCAATCATATTAAAACAATTTGTAGAAATGTTGCACACTTACTTCCATCTGCTTCTCACTTGCTGAGAGATCAGACCACATGCTGTTCAAAGATGCTAAAAGACTGCCAGAAACTCACTGCAATAGCCTATAATAGCTTGTTGTTAATGTGCTGCTCACCAGTCTTCTCAGAGCAATTTGATCTAGACAAGAACCAGGCTCTTACCAGGGCCAGCTTGAACAAAAGATGGGTAACTTAGCCTATGAGCAGGCTCTCGTGTTTGAGCTGGGGGTGTGAGTGGCAAAGCCACATGAAGGCTCTTGGTGACATGCCAATGCAGAAAAACACTAGACACCTATTTAGCCTGCTCAGACAATAGAGACAGATACTAGAGCCTGCTCGCAGGCTATGAGTAACTCTATCCACCCAAAAAATCAGTAACCCTGACTGGATAGTGGTGTACCGAATGAATAGCTTTATGCAGCTTTTGAACAACGGGGCCAGATATATAGCTAAGGGTTGTTCAGAACTAGTCAGTAATTTTTTAGCAATTACAGTCTGTGGCTGAAGTAAAGCCAAGAAAATAAATAACAACAAAATGATTTTTGCTCATATTTATTTATTAGACATTGCTGAAGTGAATTATTTCTATCATCATTCATAATATCTGGATTCCAGATTCTGGATTCCAGATTCTGGATTCCAGATTCTGGATTCCGGATTTTGGTTTCCAAATTCAGTGTTTTAGGGTTGCCCCACATGATGTATGTGCATATGTTAATCTTGAATAATCTGAAATTTCAGAGAGTTTAAAAATATCATATCATATCTGTGATGGTTCTGAGGTGGTCTCAGGGCTGTTACATGTACATGTAAATGTCTCATGCACGATTTTTCACTCATTTTGATTCAGGTGCAAATAGTTTCTGTATCTGTTGATGTGCAACAATCTACACCAATATTTCAACCTAATAATGTACAGTGTATATTAATTAACCAAATTATGCTGTTTGTTTTTAGTTGGCCAGTGCTAGTACATAGTAATGTGACATTGAAGTGCACAAATTTACAAACATGCCCAGTGTCAACTTGTCAAATACATGTATATGAACTGGCCAGACAGTGTAGATTACAAAATTCTCTGAAAGGTAAGATGTTTCTTAAACATTATTTTGTAATTAATGATTTCTCAGACATTGTTTTCTTCAAGAAAAGATTCATACCCCACATGGAGGTTTTTTCTCTGTTAGAGCTCTTGATTCCTGATACTTTAATTTGGAATTTCTAAAGACTGGCCATGAATGGGTGTTGGGTGTGAATATCTTCTGGAACTGCACATTCATTCATTGAGTAAGCAAGAACATCAGTATTTATCCTGACAAACTCTGATTTTCTTCTGGAAGCTGAACTCATATACAGTTGTACAGTTATATGTACAACCAAATGGCCTGGATGACCCTGTGATTGGGACTGTGCACATTGTTGTAACCCTCAATGTTCCAGTTGCTTGTTTGAAGCAAATTGCATTTGCTCTCAAAAGCAAGTGACAAAGTTCATAACAGTTATGTAAGTTTGCTTTGTATCTCAGGACAGAGCCTGCCACAGTGAAAGTTGGAGTACCAACCCCTAGCATTTGATTCACTACTAACACTCAGTAAACAGCTAACAATGAAGTACACTGTATATCAAAGAAAGGAATTACATGCCTGTTCCTGTCAGTCAACGTATGAACAGGTTACAGATGGGGAGCCTGTATTAAAACATCAAAGATTTTCAAAGCAACCATGGCCTGGTGAGATATTTCTGAGGTAATATAAATTTAAGGTCCTTATGATTGCTTATAGGCATTGATTTTTATTGTAAACAATATCTTACTGAGTGTATTTTTCTTGTGTGCTAATTGTTGGAGAACACAGAGGTCACTGTTATGACAGAGATATTAATTTGTGAAAAGATCTATAAACAAATGCATCTGGGAACAAATTTATTTATCATGGATGCAGCTTCTGAGAGATCCCCAATATTAATGGAACATACTCTGTTCATATAGTACATGTAAAAGAGTTCAGTAATTCATTACTTATGATTGTAATGCTTTGTTTGGTTTCTCTGTATTTACAGACAACTTGATGGGATTATAAATTCTGCACCACGTTCATTGAATAAACTGACTTGGAGGTTCAGTTCTGCAACCCATCCTGTTTGTAGTAATATCATAGCTGCAACATTGTGACAGATACACTGCATTACATTATTAAGAAACACATATTAACTAATTATTTTTAAGTGCCTGTTAATTTAATCAGTTTTTCTTAGAGATAGTTTACTCATGGTTTATTTAAATAATTGGCTTTTTGGCTTTAAAATGATATTTATTGAGCTTTTAAATCAATTTTGTGATAATCTGCATTGGACATGGCATAAATTGATATTTTGCCAACACGAAATGGAGAACTGGTCTTAAGCAAAGTTGCAGGATTAGCATTTTTGTAGACAGAAAGGGTTGAGAAATTTGTGACATTCTACAGACAGCCTTGCCATTCGCAATGTCCGATAAGGTTAATTTGTTCCATTCTGTTGTAGGAATAGTGTTCTCTAATTTATAAATTATTTCAATCTGTTGTTTAAACGATTGCCTTATAACCCCTTGCCTGGCTTTGGTGCATGTAGGATATTGATGTATTTTTTATCCATTTTGCTGTAAATTATCTTAATTGATGTGTCAATCAAAACATATCTTGGATATGCTGGGCTCTTCTGACAAATGTACCTATGCCTCATAACTTTTGAGTGCATTTGGTTGTGTAGTGCTGACAAAATACATGTACATAATATAACTTCCTCTTAGCTCACTGATAATTCTTGGTATAATTTAATCATAGCAAAATTAATTAATGGCATCGAATAACAGCTCTTGTAGTCCACAATGCCAGTCGGAAAAAAGAACAAATCACATTGAAATTGAATAATAAAATTATTATTAGAAGCTTATGCAAGTATTCATGATCAGCAAAAGAAAAATATCGTAATTACCATTCATGCGAGGGCGATTTTGCTTATTGCAAACCCTTCCAGCAGGAGGAGACTCCATACAATAGTGAAGATGGCTAAATGTATCTTTGGGGACAAGTTAGAAAACAAAACTTTCCAACTTTTCACATATGTATACTGTTTTGGTATTTTTGTGAGATTTCATTTGGTAGAGATTCAGTGACTGAGTATATTGTAACCACTGCATTTCAATCAGTCTCCACAACAAAAAATGTGTAAACTTCTTTTGTGCGGGAGTCCCCATGTTAGCTAAGGAAGAATATAATGATTAATAACAATGCCTTGTCTTTCTGAATAAGGAAGGAAAGAACAAGAAATGCCACCAAAAAGCACAGAAGACAGTTCTGTTATGTGATCAAGATTTTTGGTGGCTTCCAAGAAATCCCTGAAATCATGGCTCTATATTTCATAATCACACCATCTTAAACCTCGATCTGCTGATGTAATACTAGTTCCGGCTGAAACTATTAAATCATTCGCAATTTACCTCATACAAGTTGGATTATTTTCATTAGTAACAACATTCCGAAAAATAACTGAGGAGCTCCGCTTTTAGGCTGGACTAAATCTATATAGTATCGTGCTTCCCAAATTACGCTTGCAATGGTAGGTTTTGACTTGTTTATTGTACTGAGAAATTTCGCGCCAAACGTTGCCATGGCAATTTTGCAATTTCACAAGTGAAATTATAAATTAACGCTAAAATTTGGCGCCAAAATTAAGGAGTGATTTGTCACCCATGATACTATATGAAGTATTAGGCAGTTTCTTACAGCAGCCAAAAAGAATATTTGTCTCACCTTTGAAGTTAGGAAGCGCTTAGGACTTTGCAGGGCGTAATTGCCTTCGTCAAACATTCAAAACTTATTTAAAACGCTTATAGTAACATGCTAATCAAGATGGTGCCTTTTGAATTAAGTTCAGTAATATTAAAACTATTAACATCGATCAAAGTTTGCTCTTCGAAAATATAGTTATCTTTTGGGAAGTTTAAGTGGAAAAATAAACCATTGAGATAGCGAGCTTTGTCGCTCTGAGTGGGAAGAACGCACGATGAGTAGTAATTAGACGCCCATTTATTGGATAATTTTTGCGCTTTATTGTGGAATGTTAGTTCTAGGATATTTGCTTGGCTGTAGGAAATGGAACTCGAATTGTCACGGGTTCCAAGGTGACCAGGATTATCAACTGGAACAAGGACACTCGTAGCCTGCAAAACACTCGTAGAACTTGGACTAAATGCGGTATATTTTTCAGAGTAATAAATCACGTCTGATGCTCGCCTCAAGGTGGGAAACTCAGTTCAACAGCCAACTCTATCCTCTTTGATTTTTCTTTTTTCTGTATAATTCTTTAATCTTCATTGTCGATGCCAGGATCAATGATGAGACTGCATACAGTTATTATTATTATTTTTTTTACATACCTTCGAGCAGGTTTGTCAGGGGACAATTATAGTTCAGTAATTGTTAAAATAGGACCTCTACATTGTTGAGCATTGTCTGGCTAAAATTTGTCAACAGTCTTTGCGGTAAAGCGATTTATATCGTGTTTTAAGTAAATAGGTTTAAATGCGCTCGCCTAGAGATGGTCGCTGTTCAAACTATGGTTTTGTAGAGTAAGAAAGTGTAAAGAAAAGCTATTTCCTCATTGCTTTAATTTCTCTTTTGACCTTTGCCGATAAAACAATGTATCTTTATACAGCTTTTTACGCTGAACATACACCCTACTCATATGTCGTTTGGTAAGTCTTGTGGGCACATTTATGTTATAAACTGAGTTTATCGCGTTGACGATCTCAATGAAGCTGACTCTATTCGTGCATTTTAGGTTGTCATTAGTTGCTTCTTTCAGGTTTCAAGCTGACTTTATTTAGCCGTCTTTATTTTGTTCCTAACATGATGCAATCGAGTACATTGCTAGAATAAATAGAGTACTCTTATCTTGGCAAAGGGTTTTTCCGAGACCCGTGATCGCCCCACTGTATCTATATCCAGGTGGCTCCTGGATACAGACCGAATCTCCCGATCTCCCGTTCGGATCATCAATTTTATTTTGACCGATAATTGTCATTTTCGATGGGAAAATGTTTGAAATATTTGCCGATGCATTTCTGTGGTTGAATTAATAATAATAATAATAATAATAATAATAATAATAATAATAATAATAATAATAATAATAATAAGGTTCTTATTGCGCATTTAGAATTCTCAATGCGCTTACAATTGCATATGATTAAAAAGAATAAAACTTAACTAAAAGATGAAATTATTAATGTCTATGACTAAGTTAAAAAAACTATTACAAAAAAGAAATGTTTTAAGGTTCTTTTTAAAAATCGTTATGCTCTCAGACTATTTGATATAAAAAGGTAGGTCATTCCAAAGTTTCGTGGCGTAAAAGGAAAAGGATCTTTGACCGTATGTACATGTATATGTTTTAACGTCCGGAACTTGTAAGAGTAATTGGCCAGATGATCGAAGAGAACGAGCTGGTTTATAGGCGTTAAAAAGAGAAGTTAGGTAGGTTGGTGAAAGACCATTAAGGGCTTTGTACGTTAATAGTAGGATCTTAAAAACGATGCGTGATTTGACAGGAAGCCAGTGCAGGTCCTTAAGGTTACAGTATACCTTCAGATCGGCAATTTTCTTCAAATTTGGATTTTTGGTTCAAAGTAATGGTCGAAGAGTAATCTCTAATTTCTGAAAACAAAATTGAAAAAAACTCAATATTGGCGGAGAAATGGAGGTTTTACGTTACGGCCCGAAGTGAAAGTTCCCTCTTGATTGACAGCCCTATAACGTGTACGCAATCAACCGAGACTACTTTCGCGGGAATATATGGATACCACGAATTGGCTGGCTACTCAGATCCAAGCATTTTTCGTATTAGATGTAATTCTATTAAGTTACAAGTAAACATGGACCACGGAAAACTCTGTTTACCAGTTCGAAAAAGCGAAGAACGAATGAAAACACATCAATGAGTGAAGAAGCGAAAGTTGGCCTCGCGGATGAAGCTATAGCTATCGTATCAAGCGGGCAAAAAGATCGAGTCAAGAGTAGAGAAAGATTCTGTAAAAATTTGGGAACTCGACAGCTATAACAGCGACGTGTACATTGACTCTTTTGTTGAGTCCGATACCGATGAATCGCCCAACTCATTGCGATCCATTGGAATATTATCCATGCACATTTGCTCCGCCGCACTTTCTTTTGTTCAGTTTGTTCTCGTCGCCCAGCCACTCTAGCGTTCGTATCCTTTTTCGTCTTCCCCATTTTGCCAGACCAGCTTCAAGAAAAACCGAGCTACAGAAAAATTATCTCTCCGCCTTGAG